>NC_067155.1:30598161-30858161 GCF_903995435.1 Acomys russatus
TGTTGAGAAATTAGAGTCCTGTGTGGGACAGTCTGAAATGCTGGACCAATTGGGATTGGAAGCTTTCTTTGAAAGTGTCCTGGGAGCTGTCTTGTTCTGATGAGGAACAGCAACTGAAGCACTTGGTGCTGGAACATGAAGGATACAGGATGTCAGTATCCAGCATGCTGAGAAGAATGCATCCTGTCAGGTCTGATCCAATGTCAGTGTCTGGCTCTTTTGTTCTGAAAGCATATAATTTCTCACAAGATTATACAGTCCTAAAATTATAAGTATATAAGGTGTGCATGATGCACAGAACAATTAAGGCTGCTTCTCTGCTCTTTGTATGAGCAGGGGGAAAAAAGACATCTGTAAATCTTCATTCATGCCATATGAAGAATGGCATCTAATAGTAATTCATAGGTTTTCTGTAGCCAACAAGAAGCATTGTCTATGCCTAGACATTCATGTCTCAGCCAGTCTCAGAGCTATTCCCATATAGTGGGATTAGCAATATAAGTTACAGAATGTTTTGCAGTTTAAATTCATCACATCCTGATTGTATCCTCCTCCCTCATTCACTCCCATTCTCCCCCCTCATCCCCTCTCCCTTCCTCCCTTAGTCCCTTTTACCTTTATAAACCACCATTTTCCTGTGTGCCACATCTATCTCCTCTCTTTCCAGAGGCAGTCCTTTGTCCTCCAGAACAAATTACCACTTCCCCCCTCCCTTGCTCCCTCTTCCTTCCCCTTTTCCATTGTATGGTTTTCATATCTTTGTCAAAATTCAAGTGTCCAGGGCTGGAGAGATGGCTCAGAGGTTAAGAGCACTATCTGTTCTTCCAAAGACCCTGAGTTCAATTCCCAGCAATCACATGGTGGCTCACAGTCATCTGTAGCGATATCTGGTGCTCTCATCTGGCATGCAGGCACACATGCAGGCAGAATATTATATAAACAATAAATGAATAAATAAATCTTTTAAAAAATAAAGTGTCCGTAGGTTAATGGGTTTATTTCTGGGTCTTTTAATTTATTTGATTGATTAACCAGGCTATTTTTATGCCAATACCATGCAGTTTTTATTAATATTGCTTTTAGTATAGCTTGAAGTCAGGGATACCTCCAGAAGTTCTATTGTTGTATATAATTGTTTTAGCTATTCTGTTTTTGTTTTGTTTTGTTTTGTTTTTCCATGTGAAGTTTAGAATTGTTCTTTCAAGGTCTGTAAAAAATTGTGTTTGTCAGGCTAGACTACTTTACCCAGCAAAACTATCAATAACCATTGATGGAGAAAACAAAATATTCCATGACAAAACCAAATTCAAACAGTACCTATCCACAAATCCAGCTTTACAGAAGGTACTAGAAGGAAAACTCCATCCCAAAGGGTCAAGCTACAACCAAAACTACTCAGGAAATAAATAACTATACCATGGCAAAACCACAACTACACAAACACTCGACTGGAAACAACATCATAATTAAGACTCTTAACAGTCACTGGTCATTAATATCTCTCAACATCAATGGCCTCAATTCTCCAATAAAAAGACACAGACTAACTGAGTGGGTACATAAACAAGATCCAACATTCTTCTGCATTCAAGAAACACATCTCACCCATAATGAAAGGCATTACCTCAGGGTAAAAGGTTGGAAAAAAATATTCCAAGCAAATGATCACAAGAAGCAAGCAGGCGTAGCCATTTTAGTATTGAACAAAATAGACTTTCAACCAAAATTAATCAAAAGGGATGAGGAAGGACACTTCATACTCATCAAAGGTAAAGTCAACCAAGTTGACATCACGATTCTGAACATCTATGCTCCCAATACAAGGGCTCCCACATTTGTAAAAGATCTCCACACAATATTAGTGGGAGACTTCAACACCCCACTCTCACTGAAGGATAAGTCATTGAAACAGAAACTAAGCCGAGAAATAACATCATTAACCAATGCCATGGGTCAAATGGATCTAACAGATATCTATAGAACCTTTCACCCAAACAAGAAAGAATACACCTTCTTCTCTGCACCCCATGGAACCTTCTCCAAAATTGATCACATCGTAGGTCACAAAGCAAGCCTCAATAGATACAAGAGGATTGAAATAATACCTTGTATCCTATCAGATCACCATGCTCTTAGGCTGCAATTCAACAACAACAGAAATAACAAAAAGCCTACACGTACGTGGAAACTAAACAACTCTCTGCAAATGACACCTGGGTCAGGGAAGAAATAAAGAAAGAAATCAAGGAGTTTCTGAAATTCAATGAAAATGAAGAAACAACATACCCAAATTTGTGGGATACATTGAAAGCAGTGCTAAGAGGAAAATTCATAGCACTAAATGCCTTTAAAAAGAAATTGGAAACATCGCACATAAGCATCTTAACAACACAACTGGAAGCCCTATAAAAAAAAGAAGCAGAAACACCCAAGAGGAGTAGACACCTGGAAATAATCAAACTCAGGGCTGAAATTAACAAATTAGAAACTAAGAAAACAGTCCAAAGAATCAACAAAACCAAAAGCTGGTTCTTTGAGAAAATCAACAAGATAGACAGACCATTAGCCAAACTAACTAAAAGGCAGAGAGACAGTATTGAAATCAACAAAATCAGAAATGAAAAGGGAGACATAACAACAGACACTGAAGAAATTCAAAGAATCATAAGATCCTACTTTGAAGGCATATATGCCACAAAATTTGAAAATCTAAGGGAAATGGATGATTTTCTTGATCAATTTCACTTGCCAAAGTTGAATGAAGAACAGATAAACAAGCTAAATAGTCCCATTTCCCCTACAGAAATAGAAGCAATCATCGATGGTCTCCCAACCAAAAAAAGCCCAGGGCCAGATGGTTTCAGTGCAGAATTCTACCAGACCTTCAAGGGCGAGCTAATACCGATACTCTTCAAGCTACTCCAAAAGATAGAAATGGATGGAAAATTACCAAATTCATTCTATGAGGCCATAGTCTCATTGATACCTAAACCTCACAAAGACTCAACAAAGAAAGAGAATTTCAGACCAATTTCTCTTATGAACATAGATGCAAAAATACTAAATAAAATACTTGCAAAACAAATACAGGAACACATCAAAGATATCATTCATCATGACCAAGTAGGCTTCATTCCAGGCATGGAGGGATGGTTTAATATACAGAAATCCATCAATGTAATCCACCATATAAACAAACTGAAAATAAAAAACCACATGATCATCTCCCTGGATGCAGAGAAAGCATTTGATAAAATTCAACACCCATTCATGTTTAAAGTTTTAGAGAGATCGGGGATACAAGGCACTTTCCTCAACATCATAAAGGCTATATACAGCAAGCCAATAGCCAAAATCAAAGTAAATGGTGAGATACTCAAGGAAATTCCTCTAAAATCGGGAACAAGGCAAGGCTGCCCACTCTCTCCATATCTCTTCAATATAGTACTCGAAGTTCTAGCCAGAGCAATAAGACAACAAAAGGAGATCAAGGGTATCCAAATGGAAAAGGAGGAAGTCAAATTATCCCTCTTTGCAGATGATATGATAGTGTACATAAGTGACCCTCAAAATTCCACCAGAGAACTCCTAAAGCTGATAAACACCTTCAGCAAATTGGCTGGATACAAAATTAACTCAAAAAAGTCTGTAGCCTTCCTATACACAAATGACAAGCTTGCAGAGGAAGAAATTAGGAAAACCACACCCTTCACATTAGCCACAAGCAATATAAAATATCTAGGAGTTACCCTAACTAAGCAAGTGAAGGACTTGTATGAAAAAAATTTCAAAACTCTGAAGAAAGAGATTGAAGATGACCTGAGAAGATGGCATGACCTTCCTTGCTCATGGATCGGGAGAATTAACATAGTAAAAATGGCCATCCTACCAAACGCAATCTACAGATTCAATGCAATCCCTATCAAAATACCTACACAATTTTTTAAAGACATTGAAAGTTCAATTCTGAACTTCATATGGAAAAACAAAAAACCCAGAATAGCTAAAACAATCCTGTACAATAAAAGGTGCTCCGGAGGAATCTCCATACCTGATTTCAAACTGTACTATAAAGCAATAGTAATTAAAACAGCATGGTACTGGCACAGCAACAGGCTGGTTGATCAGTGGAATCGAATCGAAGACCCAGATATGAATCCACACACATATGGTCACTTGATTTTTGACAAAGAAGCCAAATCCATTCAATGGAAAAAGGATAGCATCTTCAACAAATGGTGCTGGTCTAACTGGAGGTCTATGTGTAAAAAAATGAAACTGGACCCATATTTGTCACCTTGCACAAAACTCAAATCCAAGTGGATTAAAGACCTCAACATAAAACCAGAGACACTAAGCCACTTAGAAGAAAAAGTGGGAAAGAGCCTGGAACATATTGGCACAGGAGACAACTTCCTGAACAGAACACCAACGGCCCAGGCCTTAATGTCAACTATTAATAAATGAGACCTCATGGGCTGAGAAGCTCTGTAAGGGCAGGAGACACTGTCAAAGAGAACAAAGCGACAGCCTACAGACTGGGAAAAATCTTCACCAACCTACATCTGACAAAGGTCTAATATCCAAAAATATATAAAGAACTCAAGACATTTAACACCACCAAACCGAATAACCCAATTGAGAAATGGGGCTTGGAACTAAACAGAGAATTCTCAACAGAGGAGTATCAAATGGCTGAGAAACACTTAAAGAAATGCTCAACCTCCTTAGTCACCAGAGAAATGCAAATCAAAACAACTCTGAGATTCCATCTTACACCCATCAGAATGGCTAAGATCAAAAACTCAAGCGACACCACATGCTGGCGAGGATGTGGAGAGAGAGGAACACTCCTTCATTGCTGGTGGGAATGCAAACTAGTACAGCCACTTTGGAAATCTATCTGGTGCTATCTCAGAAAAATGGGAATAGGGCTTCCTCAAGACCCAGCTATTTCACTCCTTGGAATATACCCAGAAGATGCTCCAGCACACAACAAGAAAATTTGCTCAACCATGTTCATAGCAGCCTTATTCATAATAGCCAGAACATGGAAAACAGCCTAAGTGTCCCTCAGTAGAAGAGTGGATAAAGAAACTGTGGTACATATACACTATGGAATACTACTCAGCTATTAAAAACAAGGAATTCCCGAAATTTGTGGACAAATGGATTGAGCTAGAAATGATCATAATGAGTGAGTTAACCCAGAAGCAGAAAGACTCAAATGGTATATACTCACTTATATCTGCGTACTAGCCCAAGGGGCATTCCCCGCAAAAGCCTTCACTTACCAGGAAACTGGGACAGAGGGGAAGGCATCCTATTGGGACTCTAAATGAGAGACGCATGGGAGAATAGCAAAATAAAAGGATACAGAGGGTCCTAGAAATCTACAAGTTAGAACAATATGATAGGCAGATTTGGGCCCAGGGGGTCCCGCTCAAACTAAGGCACCAGCCAAGGACAATACAGGAGGTAAACTTTTAAACCCCTTCCCAGATCTAGCCAATAGTCAGAATATTCTCCACAGTTGAGTGGAGAGTGTGATATGACTTTCTCACGTACTATGGTGCCTCACATTTGACCATGTCCCCTGGAGGGGGAGACCTGGTGGCACTCAGAGGAAGGACAGCAGGTAGCCAAGAAGAGACTTGATACCCTATGAGCATATACAGGGGGAGGAAATCCCCCTCAGGAACAGTCATAGGGGAGGGGAATAATGGGAAAATGGGGGGTGGGGAGGAATGGGAGGATGCAAGGGATGGGATAAACATTGAGATGCAACAAGAATAAATTAATAAAAAAAAACTCAAGGTGAAAAAGAAATAAAGGAAAATATCTCGTAGAAGACAAATTCTATCTCAGGAAGTCTGCTAATACACTTGATAATCTTAGGCTAGAATTTTATTGTGTGTAATGACACTTGTAATAGCAGAATATCACTAAAACATAGAATATAATTGTTTCACATATTTTTACTTAATGAAAACAGTTACAGTGGGATTTGTGATTCAGGATATAAAAATTAACTCTCTGACTTCTGCTACTAGTTTATGAGCCAAATAAATCTTTTTTTTTTTAATCTCTGTAAAAAAAAAAAGAAAAGAAAAGAAAAGAAAAGAAAAGAAAAGAAATATTGAAATAGATGAGAGATGAGAGTGGGGGAAAAAGGCAGGATTTTATCAATGTGCACTGTACACATATATAGAAATATTGAACCCCGTTGATAAGTACAATTAATACATGTTAATTTAAAATGTGTAAGACCTCACTCAGAAGGGGAAATAAAATAGGCATTAGAGATGGCTGGTGGGAGGGAAATGAGGGAGGGAGCAGGGGTAGGGATTAGAAACAGGGAGAGTAGGGGAGAAAGGGTCAGGTGAGAGAACGGAAACAGAAGTGGGGGCATCTCTGGGACATGCCAGAGACCTGGGATAGGAGAAGCCCCAGGAAGTCTATGGGAGCCACCCTAGCTGAGAGTCTTAGCAGAAGAGGATATGAAGTCTGAAGTGGCCACCTCCTATAGTCAGACAGGACTTCGAGTGGAGAGATAAGGACACCAACCCACCCACACAAAACCTTTGACCCAAATTTGTCCTACCTACAAGATATGCAGGAAAAAAAGACAGGACAAAAACTGAGGGAATGGCCAACCAGACTGGTCCCACTTAAGACCCATCCCATGGGAGAGAACCAACCCCTGACACTATTTGTTACCTGCTATGCTTATAGACAGGAGCCTAGCATAACTCCTCTGAGAGGCTTCACCGAGCAGCTGATGAAAACAGAGGCAGCAACACACAGCCAAACATCAGACAGAGCCCAGGAAATCATATGGAAAAGTTGGGAAACAATTAAGGGAGCTGGATGGGCCAAGAACTCCACAAGAATGCCTACAGAGTCAGCTAACCTGAGTCCGTTGGGGCTTACAGAGACTGAACCACCCACCAAAAAGCATATATGGACTGGTCCTAGGCCCCCTGTGCATATGTAGCAGATATGCAGCTTGGTCTTCATGTGGGTTCCCCAGCAACTGGAGTGGGGGACCTCTCTGACTCTGATGCCTCACTCTGGATCCTATTCCCCCAACTGGGCTGCCTTGTCTGGCCTCAGTTGGAGAGAATGCTCCTAGTCCTGCAGTGAGTTAATGTGCTGATGTGGATTGGTACCCATGGGGGACCTCCCTCTTCTCTAAGGAGAAGGAGAGCTGAGAGTGGGGGCAGGGGTGTGTGAGAGGAGACTGCGGGGGAGGAGGGCTGTGATCAGGATGTAAAATGAATAAATAAAAATTGTTCTTAAATTTGTAAAGAACTGGGGAGAAGACTCAGCTATTAGGAGTGCTTGCTGCTCTTCCAGAGGACCTGAGTTTGGCTCCTAGGACCCATGTTAGACAGTTCACAACCACCAGTTCTAGGGGATTCAGTGCCCTCTTCTGGCCTCTGTGGGCATTCACTCATATGTGCTTACACATAATTTAAAACAAAATGAAGGGGATAGAGATAACGGCTCAGGAGTTAAGAGTACTTGCTGCTCTTGCAGAAAACCTGGGTTGGGTTCCTGGTACCTGCATGTAAGCTCACAACCCTCTATAACCCGAGTTCCAGGAGATCTGCCAACACTTTCTGGCTTTCAAAGGTACTCGCTACATATGGTGTACTTACATGTAATTAAGATGTTCATACACGTAAAATAATAATAAATTTTAAAACTTGAAGAATCTATTGACTTAGTTGACTCAGTGGGTAAAATCTTGACACCCAAAACATAAGGGCCTGAGGCAGACATGGTAATATATGCCTGTCGCTCCAGTACTGCCACAGTGAGATCAGATGGTGGTGACAGGAGAAGCCCTGGAGATCAAAAGTCAACTGGTCGGGGGCACACAGTGGCAAGCAAGAGGTCTTAAACAAGGTCTTAAACAAACCAAGGGCTGTTTTCTAACCTCCATGTGCACATCATGGTACACTCACACCTACACTCATACCTACACTCACACCTACACTCACACCTACACACACACCTACACTCACACCTACACTCACACCTACACTCACACACACACACTCACACCTACACTCACACCTACACTCACACCTACACTCACACCTACACTCACACCTACACTCACACACACACACCTACACTCACACATACACTCACACACACACACACTCACACCTACACTCACACATACACACACACACACACTCACACCTACACTCACACATACACACACACACACACTCACACCTACACTCACACACACACACACACTCACACCTACACTCACACCTACACTCACACCTACACTCACACACACACACCTACACTCACACATACACTCACACACACACACACACTCACACCTACACTCACACATACACACACACACACACTCACACCTACACTCACACATACACACACACACACACACTCACACCTACACTCACACATACACACACACATATTATGTGGTAGTATACCCCGTTAATCCAAGCACTGAGAATGCAGAAGCAGATGAGCCTTGTATGAGTTCCAGATCAGCCTGATCTACATAGAGGATTGTAGACCAGCCCAGGCTACATTTTGTTGCTGTTAAATTACCAGTATAGATTATTATTATGACAGTATTTTCTAACCCGATAGCAATCATTCAAGACACAGACACCTGTTATATTTTAAAATAGCCTTAGTTAACCTGGGGCAGTGCTGAAATTAATCCCCTAAACTACTTCCCATAGCAGGAAAGGGATGGGATACCTGCCCCAATTCCATGCCATCTGCTTCTATCAACTTTCTATCAAGTTACCTCCCATCCCATAATCCCATATACTTGCTAATGTTCTTCATCTGGGCCAAATCTCTATCCACATTGGCTGTGTTTCTCCTCTACCTAACCCATGGCGGCCTTCCTTCTTCCTCTCCTCTCCGGTCTCAGACACCTTGTCTGATTGATTGATTGATTGATTGATTGATTGATTGATTGAGAATCTACTTCTGGGATGTGAGGGTGATCTGGATGTAACATCTGTCACCCCATTGATCACTAGGGTTGACTCAGCTGATCTGGCTGGTTAGGTGGGTGTCCCCTTCCTCTCTTACTCTTCCATGTGTGTCACTCTTGAAGCTGCATTCTCAGTCAAAGAGGATGACCATCCCCAAATAGAGGAGGATCAGTTTTATTCCAGGGTGTAGGAATAGCTGTGCCTCCCTGATAGAACCTCATAACAAGCTCTCAAGAGTCTACTTCTGAGATGAAGGAGAGAGACTGTGAGTACCACCGCTTAGAATTCTGTAGTGCTTGCTCTTTTTTTGCTTACTGGATTACTGTAAGCTTTTGAGTTATTTCCAGGGTGCTGGAAACTGTTGATTCTGTCAAATCTCAATAGGCTTTTAACTGCTTTTAGGGAAGGGGAAATTTTACTCTGTCACTGTGCTGATGTTTCTTTTTCCATCAAGGTTTAAATTGTCTTTGAATTGGCCAGTAGAAGCTTATCGTGTTTGTTTGTGAAGCTCTTTGACATTTCCTAACGATTTTCGGTTTTGCTCATCTGGTTTTTCTCCTTCTGCCCCACTTAGATGCCCTGGCTTTATCCCTTACCTTCCCCTTGGAAATTAACTGTTTTCTCAGAGAAGGTTGGGTGCTTTTGCATAGAAAATGGAATTCAGAAACCAAGATCTAGACATCACAGTATTCATTGTTATTGGAGTATCATGGCTTCAGGTCCTCTCATTAAACAAGTGGGACCACAAACATTCCCATATATACATTCATGCATACACAGAGGCAGATGGCACAGGAGCTGAGAGCTGCTGGGAAACAGAAGGACCTAACTCAAAACTTCATGAGTAGTGAGTGGTTCTCAATCTGTATGTCATAGCCCATTTGGGGCTAGAGCGACCCTTTCACAGGGGTCACCTAAGACCATCAGAATACACAGATATTTATATTACAATTCATAGCAGTAGCAACATTAAAGTTATGAAGTAACAACAGAAATAATTCATGGTTGGGGTCACCACAACATGAAGAATTATATTAAAGTGCTGCAGCATTTAGAGTTGGGAACCACTGTACTGGAGTCTTTTGGAACCTCAACGCCAGTCTCCAGTGACACCCTCCTCCAACAAGGTCACACTTCCAATCCCTCTCCACAGTTCCACCAACGAGAGACCACGTATTCAAATACAGACACTCATACCCGACACAGATACACAGAGTGTGTTTGTGCACTTCAGATCTTATCACCGTACATATAGGCACAGATACATTCATATACAAAATCATACACACATAGACTCGCCATAACCCTGCCTGTAAGTTTATACATTCAAGTGTAAATATGCACACCATATTTACACAGATGTGCTATGTTAGTTACCTATCATGTTTCTGTGACCAAATACATTGTTTAAGAGGGGGTTTACTTCAGCTCATGGTTTGGGACACAGTCCATCAGCGCAAGGGTATCCAGGTCAGTTCCGTAAGTGGTGGCAGTCACTGTCACTGGTCACATTGCAATCGGAGACAAGAAGCAGACACAGGAGGATGGAAGCAAGGCTAGGTGGCAACCTCCAGGTCTGAACCTAGTGTTACACTTCCATCAGCCACAACTTAAAGGCTCCACAAGCTCCAAAAATGCAATGAAACCATACCATAGAAGAAGATAGCTCAGTGGGTGAAGGCAATTGCCACCAATTCTGGTGTCCTTTGTTTGAGATGGTGTCTCACTGTGTAGCCCTGGCTGGCCTGGAACTTGTAGATATCCACCTGTCTCTGTCTTCCAAGTTCTGGGATTAAAAGTATGCGAGTGTGTACCACAACACCAGGCAACGACCTTTGAACCCACTTGGTGGAAGGAGAGAACTGACTTCTACAAGTTGTCCTCTGAGCACATGGACACTATGGCATGTGAATACACAGAGAGATGGCGGGGGTTGGGGGAGGGCATTCGTTTGAGTGAGAATGGACCCCATAGGCCCATATGTTTGAATACTTGGTCCCCAGTTGGTGGAACTGTTGGGAGAGATTAGGAGGCGTGGCCTTATAGGAGGAGGTGTGTCACTGGCAACTGGCTTTGAGGTTTCAAAAGACTCCAGAAGTTTTGAGTTAGGTCCCTCTGCTCCCTGCTTGCCCTTTGAGATGAGAACTCTCGACTGCTGCCCACACTGCCTGCTGCCTCCTCTAGGTCATCATGAAGGGAAGTCAGGGCAGGAACACAAGGCAGAAATCTGGAGGCAGGAATTGGTGCAGAGGCACTGCTTAGTGGCTTGCTTCTCATAGTTGGCTCAATCTGTTTTCTTATACAACCCAGGACCACCTCCCCAAGGATGGTACCTCCCATAGTTGGCTGGGCCCTCCCTCAAGAACATTAGTCATGGAGCTTCCACTGCGAAGGTCACGGACAAGATGGTGCCCCGCGCCCGCCGCCCCCCCCCCCCCCCCCCCCCCCCCCCGGTTCAGGTCTCTCCGCTCATCAAGTTCTGCCAATACTCCGCCCTGGTCCTCGGCATGGCCAAGGCGCCAAACGCTACAGTTACCTAAAACCCCGGGCAGAGGAGGATGGCAGAGGAAAAGAAGAGACTAGATGAGGTGAAACGCATTGAGAGAGAACTAGCAGCAACTCAAGGTGACAGCATTCTAAAGTGAGGCGCTAGTGAGCTTGTCTTTAGTCGCTGAGGATGAATAAAGCTTTGTTGTGTGGCTAGAAGAAAAGAGTTAGTACTCACAAAAATTCCCTGACAAACATGCCTATAAGTAAATCCGTTGTTGTTGTTGTTGTTGTTGTTGCTGCTGCTGCTGCTGCTGTTTTAGAGACAGGGTTTCTCTGTGTTACCCTTGACTATTCTGGACTCGCTTTGTAGACCAGGCTGGCCTCGAACTCACAGCGATCCACTTGCCTCTGCCTCCCAAGTGCTGGGATTAAAGGCGTGCACCACTATGTTCACTGGTAAATCCTTTTTTTTTTTAATATTGTTTTTATTTTGGTTTTTTTTTTTTCAAGACAGCGTTTCTTTGTGTAGCCTTGGCTATACTGGACTCACTTTGAAGACCAGGCTGGCCTTGAACTCATGAAGACCCGCCTGCCTCTGCCTTCCAAGTGCTGGGATTAAAGGGGTGTGCCACCACCACCCGGCTTATAGGTAAATCTTATAGAGCCATTTTCCCAATTGAGAGTCCCTCTTTCCAAGTAATTGTAACCTGTGTCAAGTTTACATAAGACTAACCAGCTCAGAGATTTCAGCTGTTAAGATAGCACACTGCTCTTGGAAAGAACCCAGGTTCAGTACCCAGCAACCACATTCAGTGGTTCACAACTGCTGATTTGATGTCCTTTTCTGGTCTTTGAGATCACCTATACATACGTGTATGTGAATACCCACACACAAATATGCATAATATGTTTAGTTTTTTTTTTTTCATCTTTGTCTTAAACTACTCAGGAAGGCACAAGGTCTCAGTGGTCCTGTGGGATAAAACACTCTGACAGAAAGCAGCTTAGGAGAGAAGGGTTCATAATTCCAAGTCATAGCCCATCATATCAGAGAAGTCAAGGTGGCAAAAACATGCAGTAGCTTCAGCAGAGCACAGAGAGGACTAAATGTATGTATGCTCCACCCAACCTCACCCAGCTTCCTCCACTCTTACACAGTGTAATGCCCTAACCCAGAGAATAGTACTGCCCACTTTCAGGCCGGGTCTCCACATCAGTTAAGACAATCATGAGAGTTCCCTACAGACATGCCCAAAGCCCAACGTAATCTAGTTCAATCTTTATTAAAACTGTTCTCCTCGATAGTTCAAGGGTATTCCGCTAATTTCTTTCCAGTGGACGTCATCTACTGAAGGTTCTCACCCATGTGTGTGTCGTTTGTATATTTGTGAATGCTGTGTCAGTGTTCCCATGTCCCGGTCTGTGTTGGCTTCTGCATCTTCTTTTATTTTTATTTTTTTAATTTCTTATAATAGGGCTGGAGAGATGGCTTAGAGGTTAAGAGCACTGTCTGTTCTTCCAAAGGTCCTCAGTCCATCTATAATGAGATCTGATGCCCTTTTCTAGCATGCAGGCACACATGCAGACAGAATACTAAATTAATTAACTTTTTTTCATAGAATATATTTTGATCATATTCTTTCCCCTCCGCAACTCCTCCCAGATTACCACACACACACACACACACACACACACACACACACACTTCACTACCCACCCAACTTCTTGGTCTTTCTCTCTCACAGAAAATTAAAGCAAACATTAACGTAATAAAGAAAACACAGTAAGTTAAAACATCAAAACAAATGTGTGCTTGTGGGTGGGTGCACATGCACATGTGTACACACACACACAAAACAAACAAACAAACAAACAAACCATGGAATCTGCTTGGTATTAGCCAACTGTTCTGAGCCTGAGGTGTCAATTGCAAATAGATTGTTAGATTGTTAGTTAGGGATGGGACTTTGAGTCTTCTTCTCCTCTTTAGTGCTAGGATTTTGTCTGGTTTGGAACGGCAGGTGTTATGTGTGCTGCCTTGGTCCCTGTGAGCTCACACGTGTACCAGTCCCGCTGTGTCTGGAGGACGCTGCTCCGTTGGAATCACCTTCCTTCCTCCCTCTGATTCTGACAGTCTTTCTACCTCTCTTTCTGCATAGCTCCTTGAGCCTTAAGGGGAGGAATTTGGTGTGGATCTCTGTGTTAATTCCCATCTGCTATAAGAAGCTTCTTAGTGCTTCATCCTATTTTCTGCTACAGTGTTTCTCATTGAACCCAGAGCTCACAGTTTCTCCTAGACTAGCTAGCTAGCAAGCTCCTGTGATCTGCTTGTCTTTGTCCCTCAGCACTGCTGCCACTCAGGTCTCCGTGCCTGAACAGCACGCATTTTACACACTGAGCCATCTCCCCAGCCCATCCACAACCTTTCAACAGTACTATAGGATGGAACCCGGTATTCCACACCCCAGGTTTAGAAGGACATTGAAGAACTGAGTGACCGCTGTCTTAGTTACTCTTTCCTGTGACTGTGACGAAAGCAATTTAAGAAAGTATTTATTTTAGATCGCAATTTTGAAGGAACAGTTCATGGCATGAAGGGCGTAGAGACAGGTGTGTGAGGCGGCTGGTCAGATCGCATGTGCAGTCAGGAAGAGGAGAGAGATGAACTATGTTGCTCATCTCACGGTCTCCTCTTATTCAGTTCCAAACGCCAGCCCATAGGATGGTGACACCTACATTTAGGATGTGTTTTCTCACCTCAATTAACCCAATCTGGAAACTCACTCACAGGCATTCCTAGCGGCTTGCCTCCCGGGCGACTGTAGATGCTACCAAGTTGACAACATCATCACAGCAGCAGTTCCCATTTTACAGACATGAAACCTGAGGCTCAGAGACATGAGATGGCCCGTTTGTCAATGGTACCAGAAAGAGAGGCAGAGCTGAGGTCCAGATGCAGATCTGCCTATCTTCATAAATTCTCTGTGCTCAGCTGGGGACTTTCCCCAGGCACATCAGGCAGAAAATGGGCATCTCCTTTCCTAGGAAGGCCAGACAGCATGCTGGAGCTTGGATGGGGTAGCCCCACCGTGTTAATTAATAGCCCTTCTTCTGGAAACTACATGCCTTGCAATCATATTCTGAACCACCCTTCCCATTCTCTCTCCTGGGGCCCTCTGGTCTCTAGTTCCTCTGAAAGGTCATGTCCTTTTTTACTTCCTGCTCCTCGAACTCTCCCTCCTATCACTGAAATACGGCTCGATCTCCTTATCCCATCTCTGCCTTCTGTAATGGCTCTTTTCAAATTGCCAAGTCTCCTCTACACCAGCCAGGTGACCCGAGTTCAATCCCTGGTACTCGCATGAAATGTAATGGAAAGAACTGGCTCCACAAAGCTATTCTCTGGCTTGCAAATGTATGCCACCACCACACGTGTGTCATGCATATATGTTATGCAAAGAGAAAGAGGAGTGGGGAGTCGGGCAGACAGTCAGCCAGATAGAATGACTAGATTTGCGCAGGTCTAATAAGGTAGCCAGTATCTCTTTGAGTTTACGATTGCAATGACCGTGTCATGTTCAGAAGACAGCAGTTCACAGCAATCCTGCTCTTTCTCCAGGTCTTAACACACTTTCTATGTCCTCGCCTATACGATTACGTGAGCTTGTAGGGGATGGTATATACGTACAGTTTAGGGATGAACATTCAACATTTGCTTCCTCTCCGCATACTTACCAATTATGAGAAGAGTGGATCTATCACCATGTCATCATGGATAAAGGAATGCCTCTCCCTCACCCATACTCTTGCAGGCATCCCCAGTTAAATATAGTGGGTTTTATACACATACAGAGAAAGAGAGAGAGAGAGAGAGAGAGAGAGAGAGAGAGAGAGAGAGAGAGAGAGAGAGAGAGAGATTTGGTAAGAGAGAAGAGTAAGATAGAATAGTGGTGGATAGAACTTTCATTAAAGAACATGGCGGTAAACTCGTGAAGGAGCTGGTCACATTGCATCCCAAGTACAGAAGCAGAGATCAATGAATGCTATTGGTCAATTCACTCTCTAATTTTTATTTAGTCCAGGACTCCAGCCCATGGAATAGTGTCACCCTTGGTTCCAGTGGTCTTTGCACGTCCATTAACATAATCTAGAAAACCCCTCACAGACATGCCCAAGGCTTGTTTCCACAGTGATTCTGGATCCCACCAAGTTGATAAGCAACATTAATCATCACAGTAGGTCAGCTCATGACAGTAGACTCCTCATAAATGAGCTGAGAGCCACAGAAGGAGAGCCTAGGAAGCTGGCGAGAAGGCTCAATGGGTAAGGTTGCTTCCCACCAAGCCTGACAACCTGAGAGAAAGAGACACATTTCCACTGTGGCATGCCTCCTCATCCTCCTAAGTAATGAAGAAGAAGAAGAAGAAGAAGAAGAAGAAGAAGAAGAAGAAGAAGAAGAAGAAGAAGAAGAAGAAACCCCAAAGCTGGCATGGTAGCACATGTCTGTCATCACCACAGTCTGGAAGTGAAGGCAGGAGAATCTGGATTCAGAGGCAAGTTTCGCTATATATCAAGTTGTTTTAGGCCAACTTGGGCTAGATCAGAGAGAGAGAGAGAGAGAGAGAGAGAGAGAGAGAGAGAGAGAGAGAAGAGCTACCTGGTTTCCAACACCCACAATGGGCAGCTCACAACCACCTGTAACTAGAGTTCAAAATGATCAGATGCCTTCTTCCGGCCTCTTCAGGCACTGTACTCACACAAACCAACACACATATTCACATAATTTAAAATAAAAACAAAACCTATGTTTTTTTCAAAAAAAAAAAAAAAAAAAAAGGAGATCCCAGAGAACTCCCTGACCCCTTCTAGCCTGTGAAGACACTGTAACAAGAAGCACTCTAAGAACCAGGAAGAGCTTCCCCGGATGCAAGCTGCAGCTTCCTTCTTCAGCCTCCTTAAGTCCAGAATTGAGAGGCACTGGTCTATTGTTCTGGTGCCACTGGGGCTGTGATACACACACACACACACACACACACACACACACACACACACGTGGGTTGCCGCCATTGGCCAGTATATGGGCAAGCATCTCATTGATGGTAGTGGTGCTGGAGATGGGACCCAGGGCCTCATGCAAGCTGCAATTCTAGCCCTAGGGCATGGGGTTGTGTGTGCTCGGAACTACATGTGTCCTGTGATCTCACATATTTACAGAGTGGGGTGATTGCCATCATGTTCCATCACCATTACACACGGACCTCATTTGGAGCTCACATCATGTATAACTCTTCTCTCCGTAATTGCCAGGTGAGCAACACAGCCTTGCTGGGAGTACTGTTTTAGCAATGTTTGTAATCCCAGGAAACACCTAGGAAAGCCAGAGCAGTACCTAGCTGTAGTGACAATCCTGGAATTTTTTTTATTTCTTTTAAAAAACACACACACACAAATAAGAATATGCTTTTGTTTTAATCCCAGGTGTAGGCATATGGAACTGTCCACAACAGCTGACCAGGATTTGCCCTGTGCTCTAGCAAAGGTGTGATGTTGCCAGCTGCAGATAGTGTCTGTGATTTTGTGACTTGGAATTCTGGGAACTTTTCAGAGGGTATGTAGATGCTAGAGCCCCTGAGAGGCATGGTCAGTGGCTGTTGGTCCTTCAGAGGGGTTGGTTGCAGTTTATTAGTAGTCGTGCCCAAAGAGGAAATGAGAAGAAAGAAACTAGATTCAGAGATAGAGAGCGCTCTCTCTCTCTCCTCTCCCTCTCTCTCTCTCTCTCTCTCTCTCTCTCTCTCTCTCTCTCTCTCTCTCTCTCTTGTGTGTGCACGCGCGCGCGTGTCGGACGGGGGAGTACAGGCATGTGTGTGGCATGGCAAATGTGTAGATGTCAGAGGAATACCTCAGGTGTTGGTCCTCAGCTTCCACATTCTTGAGGCACGGTCTTTTCTCATTCTCTGCTGCTGATTCCCAGCTAACCAATGTGCAAGTTTCAAGGGATTCCCCCATCTCTACCTCTCATCTCACTGTGGAATGCTAAAGGCACAGATGCGTGCTACACCACCCAGTTTTTTTCTCCATGGATTCCTGGGATTCGAACTCGGGTCCTCAAGCTTGCACAGCAAGCACTTTCCCCACTGAGCTGTCTCTCTAGCTTGATGCCTGTAAATCTCAAACAACCCCATCACTAGAATACATAATATTTTACTTGAGCACTGGATTAAACCTCATCCTGAAAATTCACAGCAGGGACACTTATTTTTATTATTCTTTCTCCTTCTCCTCTTCATCTTCCTCTACTTTTTCATTTCCTCCTCGTGGCCTCTAACTTTCCTAACTTGCTATGTAGCCAATGGTGACCTTACAATTTTGATCCTTCTGTCTCTCTTTCACACTTTCTGCGATGAGAGTTACATATACCACACCCAGCTTCTAGAGTGCTTGGGATTGAACCCAAGGCCTCATGAATGCTGGTCAATCACTCTAACATCGGAATCATATCCACAGCCCCCCTCACCACAGCTCCATTGCACAGCTGAGAAAACTAAAGCCCACAACGGGATGTGCATTGAACAAGAACATTGGCATCACTTGATACCCTATGAGCATATACAGGGGGAGGAGGTCCCCCTCAGTCACAGTCATAGGGGAGGGGAGTAAGGGGAAAACGGGAGGGAGGGAGGAATGGGAGGATATAAGGGAGGGGATAACCATTTAGATGTAATATGAATAAATTAATAAAATAAAATTTTATATTATATATATGTATATGTATATATGTATATGTCACAACTCGTGGCCCAGACTGGCACCTTCTTAGCTGTGTCAAGCAATGCCTCTCTCCCCACACTTTTCCGGTGTGAGGGTGCCCCCATCCTGTTCCCTTTTTTTCTTCCTGAGTCAGAGAATGAACCTCACAGGAGGGGGGTTGCCGAGGGTCATATAAATTCCAGAGCAGAGAGGAGGTAGAGGCGGGTGAGTCAAGAGAAGCAGAAGATGGGAGAAGAACCAGAGCTCCGGCAGCCAAAGAACCATCGTGAGGCTGGGCACGCTCTGGGTGCTTTCAGGGTCCAGCATCCAGGGTTATCTGGGCCTGGCCAGCTTTGGGGGGGAAAGGTGGTGATGATGCTTTGGAGGTCAACTATTTGTCTTCTGTCCCATTCAGAGGAAGAGGACACATTCAGAGACCAGGGATTTGCTGAGAAGTACCCTGAGGGTCTCCTTTGCAGCACCAAGAGCTTGCCAGGTACCAGGGTGATTGAGGGACAGAGGTGTGAGGATCCTCTACAGAATGAACACAGCAGGACAGGATCTGTCCCCCTGGGACCTCATTTCTGCCCATCTCCCCATGCTGCAGGACGTCTGGTCTGGGTACCCTGGCTCCTGCTGTTTCTCATCTCTTTGGGCCTCTTTATACTCATGTTGGCCACTTTGGTTCAAGGTCAGTCATGGCAGAGCTGGAAAGGGGAGACAGAATCCTTTTCGGTTGCTTTGTTTATTTGTTTGTTGTAGGGTGTTTTGGTCTGTTTTTATTTTGTTTGGTTGTTGTTGTTTTGTACTTGTTATGCAAGAATTCTAGCAATAGAGACTAGCAGAGCTCTTAGGTTCTCCCTCTGGGATAATCCTTGCCTCGCCTCCAAATTCACCACAGCTGGGACATCTAAGCTACACATCCCTCATTTCATCTGTGACCATGGGCAGCTGAATGTCCCCCTCTGAAATAGGGCTCGTCTTCCCCTTGCAGCTGTACTTGATACAACCAGGTAGGTACCACCAATGCTCATCAGAGGGTATGGGTGATGCTCTTCTCTCTGGCAGTTTCCAGGATTCGTGGACACCCACAGAGACAGGCCCAGGATCATCAGGGGAGCTCCAGCTTGGGTGAGGGGTAACTGGGTCTTGGAGTGGGAGAGGTCTCTGAGGCTGTGTGAGGTGGGAACACATGGGCACGGGCATGCTGGGTGCCTGGAAGGATGGGAGAGGCCATGTACCTGTCTGAGGTCTTCTAGGTTGGCAGAGTTGGGCCTAACAGAGTCTGAGACTCGGTGTTCTAGTCTGTGAAATGGGTTCCTTGGGTCAATTGTGATCTCGTGGGTCGAGCTCTACACCAGGCATACAGTTGGTGCTCAATTTTTGCAAACCTCTTCTTGTAGTTGCTGCTCCTCAGGAACAGACATACTCTGGCTTGGAGCAGATCCAACAGCGGCTTACTCAGATCAATGCCTCGCTGGGTGAGATTAAGAGGGAGCTGCCTGAGTTAAGAGGGAGCTGCAGGGTCATCAGAGGGGTTGGCTTCCACCTTCTGAAGATTCCAGTGAGGCAGGCAGTGTGAGCACAGGGGCTGTGGTCTGGATTTTGAGAGTACTGAGTTGGTAGATGAAACAGGGGCCCAGCCCCAGGATCTAAGGTCCAAGCAAAGGACAAACCCAAGCACTGAGTCATGTGCTCCCTGGCACTGTTTGCTCTGCAGGTGCCCTGTGCCGGCCCTGTCCCTGGGACTGGAAGCACTTCCAGGGAAGCTGCTACCTCTTCTCCAGGACCCTGGGCAGCTGGGAAGCCTCCACCTCCTCCTGCCAGGATCTTGGGGGCCACCTGGTAATTGTCAACAGTACTGCAGAGCAGGTGAGTGGGGGCCACAACAATCCTACCTCCTTACTCTGTCCTACGCATTGGGTTCCATTTGGGAGGCTGCGGGATGTGGAGGAGGTGTAGTCAAAGGGGGCTTCCTGTAGGAGGCAGCACAGTGGAGTGGAGAGGTTCTGTAGGGGAAGAACACATGAAAGGTCGGTAGGTCTGAAGGGAGTCAGAGAAGCTTTGAGACATTGTGTAACTCTCTTGGAACACACCTATGAGCTAAGATATAAGTGAACATACTTCCACATGTGTGCACTTACCCACGCCCATAGCATGTGTTCACATGTCACAAAACTAGACTAACAGCACTAGGCTTGAGTGTAGAAAGGTCCTGCATGGGAGGCAGGGGAGAGTGGGAATTTGGAGGGGTGATGGAAGTTTCCTTCTGACTCTGTCCTCCTGTCCCACCTCCATTCAGCTATTCCTCAAATACTGGCACAGCCGAAAGAATGAACTCACCTGGATCGGCCTCAGTGATCACAGACGTGAAGGTTCCTGGCAGTGGGTGGATGACACCCCACTCAAACTCAGGTGACCACTCAGAATCCATAGCCCAGAGGCAGCGGGCAGGGAGCTGGTCCTCGCTGTAAACACAGCCTTTGGCGTTGGAAAGCACCAGAGACATTTCAAGTGCAGGACCCCACAGCCCTGGGTATTCTGTCCTTTGAGTCTAAGCCAAGGTCCCCAGAATCTGTGTTTTCACTTTGTTGGAATGATTCTCATGGAGATGAGGAGGTGAGCAAATGAGAATCCACGTTTTGCTAAGCCCTGCCCGGGACTCCTCTCCACTGGCTTGGTCCTCAGGCATTGTCCAGGAAAGCCCAAGGCCCACTGCCTGTGCAGTGAATGGCGAGGGAGTGGTTCTGGGTAGGATGGCTGTCTCTGATAACTAGTAATGTTTTCAGCTTCTGGAAAGAGGAACAGCCGGACAACGCAGGGGATGAGGACTGCGTGGAACTGATAGAAGACAAATGGAATGACAAAAAATGCACCGCAAACAACTTCTGGATCTGTGAGCAGCCCTCGGCACCCTGCCCTGCTCACTGAGGGTCTGTGCTCCCCTAGTCATGCGACCCACTTGGGGGCGCTCTGCTCCAGCTCCAACCACCTCATTGGTCCCCAGTGTCCCTGTTCCCAGCACTCTGAGATCCTGGCAGAATCTCTGACACACCCTCCCCTGCAGCTCTTCCCTCTTCCCTGCCCACGAATCCCCTCAGTAGAGTCCCACACAGGCAGGGATGGGGCGTGGCTTAATGATACACGGCTTCCCTAGCTTGCGTGGCACAATGATACACGGCTTCCCTAGCTTGCGTGGCACTCAGAGTTCCATCCCCAGCACCCAAATAAAGGAGTGAACAAATAATTTAGTTCACGTGGTCTGACGTGTCTCATTCAGTGAGATCTCTATTCCTGGACACTGACTTCACTGGCGAAGCTTTGAAATGTTTGAGATTGACTAGGTTATCGGTGTCTAAAATACCTTTGGGTTGTGAAGCAGATTTTGTTTGTTTATTTGTTTGTTTGTTTGTTTGTGACAGGATCTCAGTATGTACTCCTGGCTGGCCTTGAACTCAGTATGTAGATCAAGCTAGCCTTGAACTCACAGAGATCTACCTGCTTCTGCCTCCTGAATGCTAGAATTAAAAACACGCAGCTCTACACCTAGATGGATCTTTTTAAAACTGAGTTGATGCTGTACACCCGCTGAGCGTATTCATATTCACATCCGCGTTCTCATATTCTCTTCGTGTGTCTGTCTGTCTTTCTTCACCTTCCCTGTATATCCCGTCATCTCTCCCGCCTGCCTATATTTCTCTCTCTTCTTTAATGCATAAACAGTATTTATTCACAACCTTCCTTAGTGCCCCTGAGTAAAGTCTTATGGTTTCATTATACATTTTAAAACACTTTTTATCCCCGAGGGTTTTATGGCCACTGTACTCAATGCTCAAATACTCAGTGGGCTGAAATACCACAAAGTCATCATCTGATGGTTCTGGGGGCTTGGCACGTCCTTTGCTCCCAAAAGAAAACTTCCCTGGGACTAGTCAGAGAATGACCAGCCCTCTGGGTTCAAACACACACACACACACACACACACACACACACACACACGCCCTCGCTACAGAGCCACCCAAACCTCAAGGTGGCTTCAGGCACAGGCTGCAGGAACTCAGACCGCACCTCCTGCCTCCCCACCCCCACCCCGCCCCCTCTTGCCTTGCCTGGACCCTGTGCCTGGCATCCTGTGCTTCCATGTTCACAAGAGGCACAGCAGTGTCAGCCAGGTGGACTGCTCCCTTCGCCATGCGCCTCCGTCTCTCCTGGCACTGAAGGCCAGGGGAAAGAGAAAGAGCCCCGCACAGCATCTCTCCCTCAGGAAAGCTGTCTCCAAGAGCCCACTGTCTCCCAGCCAGGAAGGCTCCTCTCCCTGTTGGTGCCCAAGGCTCAGCTTCTCCCTTGTGTCTCGAAACTTAAGGGAGCTTTTAGCATCTCAGAGGAAAATCTCCCTCTGTCCTCTGGGTGGCGCCAGACATCAGGAAAGCGTTGCTCTGTTTGCTCTGCTGCCTCTGAACTCCTGACTTACTGCCTTACTTCCCCCCACTGTCCTCAGGACCAAAGAGTCCCTGTCCCTAGGACAACCAGCTCCTTGATGAAGGGCCATTCCCTCTCTCTGCACTTGCCTGATGGCCTGTGCACCTCCCACCTCTCTGGCTACTGCTTTTTTTTTTTTTTATTGAAAGAATGAATTTATTTTTAAATTATACAGAAGCCTATAGTTATGAAACCTTAGAAACCTTAGAGAAACTGCAATTTAGAGTCCTTGGGTATTTTAGACAAACTTTGTAATTTTAAAGAGACTTTGGAGTGTTAGAGAGGTTTTGAACTATGAAAGAGACTCTGGGTTTCTTAAAGAGGTTTGAATTTTTCGTTTGTTTTTCAAGACAGGGTTTCTCTGTCTTGTCAGGGTTTCTGACTGTCCTGGAACTCGGTCCACCAGTACCCAGTCCAGGTATTGGTGACATAAGATGTCTAGTTGGGGCATTGTCTCCCTAGTTATTGGATGACTCCATTTAGATTTCTTTCCTATATGTAGATATTTCAAGTAGCTTCTAGAAGTAGGTTCCCAGATGACCCCTCAAATGGCCCTTAGTGGCAGTTGTCCCTCCAGCATCCCTCCATGGCTTCCGCTCTCCACATTTTCTCCTACTCCAGTCCCACACCCGTGTCTTCATAATTATGTTCCACCTCCCTGCTCAGGAAACCTTTCCCTCTCCCCTTACTCTGTGTCTAGCCTCCGCACTCATATGGATTGTAGCCTGTTTATCAAAGACTCAACAGACAACATCCACCCAAGAGTGAATACATACCGTATTTCCCTTTTGGCATTTTGGTTATCTCACTCAGGATGATTTTTTTCTAGTTCATATACCTAAGAGGCTCTTGACTGTTTTGTTTTGTTTTTTTTTTTTTAAGGCTAAGTAATATTCTGTTGTGTAAGTGTGCCACATTTTCTTTATACATTCATCTATTGATGGACAGCTAGGCTCTTTCCAAATGCTATCATGAATAGGGTGCTAATGAATGTGGATGAGCAAGTGTCTCTGCAGTGTGCTATCCTTTGGGCATATGTCCAAAAGTGCCATAGTGAGATCCTGAGGTCGATCTATTCCCAGCTTCCTGAGGAACCACCACATTGATTTCCATAGTCACTGCACAAATGTGTAGTCCCTCCAGCCATGAGTGAGTGTTTCCCTTATCCCATCAGCAATGAAGGATCGCACCCCTTATCCTCGTCAGTATGAGCGGCCAATTGTTTTTACTGATCTTAGCCATTCTGAGCGGTGTAAGATGAAATCTCAAAGTAATTATAATTTGCATTTCCCTGATGACTAAGGACATTATCTATTCCTTTAAGTGTTTCTCAGTTTGTTATATTTTAACTTTTGAGACCTTTCTGTTTAGTTCTATGTTCCATTCTTTAATTGAGTTAATTTTTTTTCTTTCATTTGTTTGTTTGGTTTTGATTTTTGGAGATAGGGCTTCTTTGTGTAACCATGGCTGTCCTGGAACTCACTCTGTAGACCAGGCTGGCCTCAAATTCACAAAGATCCTCCTGCCTCTGCCTCCCTAAGTGATAGGATTAAAGGCGTGTGCCATCAGTGCTTGGTTGTTATTTGTCTTCTTGATGTTCAGGTTGTTTTTGAGGTTGTTTTGTTTTGTTTTGTTTTGTTAGCTCTTTATATGTTTTGAGTCCCTTATGTAGAAAATAACCCTCTATCGGTTGTGTTAATTTCATAAAGCTGTGTTTGTTTCTCCATTTGTGTGACTATCACACAAGTTAGAGACTCTTTTATCTTTAATTAATAATGAGCTTCACAACTCAACAGTTAATATGCTCTTCTTAACCCTCTAAGCTAATCTGGTTTCCTCCCAGAATACATCTCAGAGATACTTGCACTTTTCCTGTTCTAACCCTTCTCTCTGATGTCACCTGTTCCTCTGCTCAATGCCCTGTGTCTTCTTCTAACTCCTCCTCCCTGGATGGCAGGACTCCAGCCCTATTCTCTCCCGTAATCAATGACTGGCTGTAAGATGCTTTATTGGCATATCATAGTACAATTGGGGAGCAGCGTTTATACAACATTGAGATAGGAGATTCTCAGAATAACCTATTATAGGGGGTACAGAAATCAGCATCTGAATTATACAGTAACCTTATATCTACACAGATGGTTAACTGGTAAAGAGCTTGTCCCATTCTGTAGGCCGCCACCCTGTCTGAACGATGGTGTCCTTTGTGAAACAGGAGCTTCTTAGTTTCATGAGGTCCCTTTTATTGTCAGATAGTGCCTGTGCTATTGGTGTCCTGTCAAGAGAGGTTTTTCCTGTGTCAGTGAGTTCAAGACTACTTCTGACTTTCTCTTTGATCAGATTCCATGTATCTAGACCTATATGTGGGTCCTTAGTTCATTTTAGAGTTGTTTTGGGAAGAGTGAAAAATATGGATCTATTTTAACTCCTTTATATGTAGTTTGACCAGCACCACTTGTTGAAAATGCTGTCTTGATTCCAAAGTGTATATCTGGCTTCCTTGTCAAAACTCAGGCGTCCCTAGGTATATAGACTTATGTCTGAGTCTTTGGTTTGATTCTGTTGATCCATGTGTCAGTTTTTATGACAATATCACACTGTTTTTATTACTGTAGCTCTACAACTTGAAATTTAGTGTGGGGATACCCCCAGCTGGTGGTGGTGGTGGTTGTTGTGTTGTTGTTGTTGTTATCATCATTGTTGTTGTTTTAGCTATCCTGCATTTTAGGGGCAGGGTGTGTGTGTGTGTGTGTGTGTGTGTGTGTGTGTGTGTGTGTGTGTGTGTGTGTGTTCCCATATGAAGCTAAAAATCATCCCTTCAATTTCTGTGAAGAATTTTGGTAGGATTGCATTGACTTTGTAGATTGCTTTTGTCTACTAGAATGGCCATGTTTACTATATTAATCTCAACCATTCTATAAGTATGGGAGATCTTACCCTCTTCTCATATCTTCTTCCATATTCTTCAGTGGTGTCCTAAAGTTTTTATTATTCAAGATTTTCACTTGCTTAGTTAAAGTGATTTTAAGAATTTTTGAGGCTATTATGAAAGGTATTGTTTCTCTGGTTTCTTTCTGTCTGACATTTGATACATAGGATGGCTAATGTTTTTTTGTGTGTGTGTTAACTTTGTAGACTGATACTTTACTGGGAGTGTTTATCAGCTAGAATAGTTTCCTGGTGGAGTTTTAGTTTTACGTTAAAAAATCATATCATCTGTAAATACATATTAACCTCTTCCTGTTCTATTTGTATCCCTTTGATCTCCCTTAGTTGTCTTATTGTTCTAGCTAAGAGTTCTAGTACTACACTGAACTTATATAGCAAGAGTGGGCATCCTTGTCTTGTTCCTGATTTTAGTGAAACCAGAATTCTTCTATGTTTTGGTTGATATTGGCTGTGGGCTTGTTGTAAATCACCTTTATTATTTTGAGATATGTCTCTTGTATACGTAGGCGCTCCAAGATTTTTGTCATGAAGAGATGTTGAATTTTGTAAAGGTTTTTGCATCTAGTGAGAAAATCATATCGAGTTTTTTGTTTGTTTGTGTATATTTTATATGCATACTATGTTTATCAGTTTATGTCTGCTGAGCCATCCCTGGATCTCTGGGATGAGGTCAACTTGATCATGACAGATGATTTCTTTTATGTGCTCTTTAATTTGGCTTGCAAGTATTTCGGGAATTTTTGCATCTATGTTGATAAAGGAAATTGATCTATAATCTCTTTCTTTGGTGGGTCTTTATTAGTTTAGGTATGAGGGTAGCTGTGACCTAATAAAAAATAATTATACAATATTCCTTCAGTTCCTATTTTGCAGAATAATTTGAGGAGTTTTGTCACAAATTCTTCTTTGAACATCTGGTAGAAATCCATGCTAAAACCATCTTGCCATAGTGCCATAGCCTTTTTGTTGTTGTTGTTTTTTGTTTTGTTTTGTTTTGTTTTGTTTTTGAAGACTTTTAATTTCTGCTTCTATTTCCCTAGGGGTCATGGATCTGTTTAAATTGTTTATCTGATAATAATTTAATTTGATAGGTCATATATATAAACATGTAAAATGAGAGGTGTTTTTTTTTTCAGTGTACACCCTTGCTCTGAATAATGACGTGGGGACCCTCATATTTACTAAAAGGTTCAGGCAGATACTCAGCTATTATAACCGGATAATACTGGCCTAGCCTACTTCCCAGCCATATAGCCTGCTACCTGTCCCTCCTAGTCTTGTCCTGGTATCTTCTTATTCATCTCTATCCAGCTGGCAACTCTTCCACCCTCTGGTGCTCACCTGAGACCTTCTCCCTGAGATCAGAAGTCCTACCTTGACCTCTCCTGCTCAGCTACTGACTATTCATCTCTTTATTTAATCAATCAAAAACTGATAGAGAACAGTGTTTACAACATTCCAAGGCAGGAGATGCTTCATAATAATGACAATTCCAAAGTCCAGACTGCAACCAGGTATCTGGGTACAGAAATTTGTATTTGAATACACAGTGCACAAAAACATCACTCCAACATTTCCCCCTTATTGGTTCAATAAAAGGCTCCTTCCCTAATATCAATAAACTATGTACAATAAGAACAATCAGCCAGGCATGGTAGTGCACGCCTATAATCGCAGCACTCAGAGAAGCAAAGGCATACAGATTTCTGTGAATTCAAGGCCAGCCTGGTCTACAAAGCAAGTCCAGGACAGTCAAGGCTATACAGAGAAACCCTGTCTAAAACAAACAAACAAACAAACAAACAATTATGAAAACTATCACGTAGGAATTACATTCACAATGTCCAGTCCATTTGCATTTGTCAACCTGGGTACTGTACTATCATCCTGTCTTAGTCCAAAGTTTTGTACTTAAATCATTTTCTATTATAACTTGCTTTTAACATCCTATAAGTAACCTCTTTTGTTTTTATATTAATTTATTTATAATTTAACTTTATTATTTTTTACTTTTACATATACATTTATATTATTACACACATATATATACACAATAAACTACAAACAGCAAGAAGGACCACAGAACAATTAGGAATCATATAAACGTTACATTCATAGCATTTTGCCTATTTGTATTTGTATTTCCTATCTTGGTGAGTCTAAGATCTGAATGTGAATTACTATCTATCATATCTCATCTCTATTAACCTAAAAACATCTATCTAGACCTAAAAACAACTTTACCCCTAAACAACTAAGCTTAATTGTAAAACTAAACTATCTGGTCTCAACCCCATCAGAGACTTGAGAAGGAATAAAATTAATTATCTGAGTAAACCAAAAGTACAAGTTAGCAGTTTCCAAAACAAGAAAATGACAGTTTGCTGCCTAGACAGTCACCCAAAACTCTATGATATTGGAGCATCATCTTCAGCCTTCTGGCCCATTATATCTGGCAGACATATTTGTGAGACAGGAACTATTGATGACTTGCTTACCCTGTATTGGCTGAATTTGGCCATTAGTGCTGCCTATGTACAAGATTTCCCCCTTTTAGGCATAGTTCTGTCTGTGGCAGAAATGAGGACATTTTGCCTGGTGGCTGGTTTGCCACATTTGAAGCCATCTCCATAAGGAGGTTCTTTGATGCTCCTCATCTTCTCTGAGGTAGCCTGGATGTTATCAGGAATTAACTTGCCTTCTTGTCTAAGGATCCTTAAAAATCATAAAAACATCTTTAAATATTCTGTAATATTCTGTAGGTCTCTGAGGTTTTTGAAGATCTTATCTAACTATTTTACTTTATCTATCTGTAGAATCATATCTATCTGTTAAAACATAGGATGTATATTCTTGTGATGAAAATAGATTAGTAATTAACATGATCATGAGTTGATCAACTAACAATTAACTTGTATTACTTAATTATCATAAACAGCCTGCAATAGCACCTTCAAAGTATTGGAAGTAAACCTTGTATTATAATAGAGTTGTATGGTTACAATACTTCATATTAGAGTAGAAATTTATTTAATGTGTGCAAAGGATAATCTTGAATTTGAATTCTATACCAATGTATCAAAATCAAATTTATTTTGCATTAATGTACAAAATTCTATACCAATGAATTAAAAATAACCTTGTATGTACCAGTTAACGCCTTAAATTGAGGAGTAGATTAAGTAATCTACTTTTTGTCTTGGCATCCCCATATATTCCTATATTCCCCCTTCTTTCTTTTCAACCCCTATCTCCATACCTAAGAAAGAAAATATAAAGGAAAAGAGAGTAATCCCCAAGTCCAACCTCATTTTCTCTCTGAATAAGACCAATAACTCCCAATGAAAATAAACATCCATATCCCAAGAAAACAACCAAAACCCTATGCCGCCCCTCCCCCCATTAAGGGAAATGTGGCACTGTTCTCTTTTTAATGCTTCTTCTGGCTGATTTGCGATGAATAATGCCTTTGTTGGGGCCCAAACACAAATGTGGGGAAATGGTTAAGCAAGCTAGGAATAGCATTTGTGGTCCAGTTTCTAAATGTTGAGAAATTCAGCAACTGAAATGATTGGTGCTGGAACATGAAGGATGCAGGATGTCAGAGTCCATCATGCTGGCAGGAATGGGTCCTGTCAGGTCTGATACAGGATCAGTGCCCAGTTCTTTTGTTCTGAAAACATATAGTTTCTCACAAGTATTATACAGTCCTAATATTATAAATGTATGAGGTGTGCAGGATGTACAGAACAATTAAGGCTGGTTCTCTGCTCTTTGTATGAGCAGAAGAAAGATATCTGGTAAATCTTCATTCATACTATGTGAAGAATGGCAACCAAAAATAAGACACAGGGAATTTTTAGCCAACAAGAAGCACTGTCTATGCATAGACATTCATGTCTTAGACAGTCTCAGAGCTATTCCCATGTAGTGGGATTAGCAGTATAAATTACCTGCTTGTAGCTAGGAGTGGTGGTGCACGCCTTTAATCCCAGCACTTGGGAGGCAGACGCAGGGAGATCACTGTGAGTTGGAGGCCAGCCTGGTCTACAAAGCGAGTCCAGAACAGCCCACATAACATAGAGAAGCCTGGTCCTGAAAAAAAAAATTTTTTTTTTAATTAAAAAAATAGTTACCTGCTTGTTCTGCAGTTTGAATTCATATAAGTATAGACTGACTTGAGTTAGGAGTCTGTTTCATTTTTACCTTTTTCTTTCAAACGTATATTTTATTTATTATAACCTATGCACACTATATTCCAACTGTCATCCCCTCCTTCCTACCCTCCCTTCCTGCTCCAACCATTCCCTTCCCCCAGACTTCCAACAGGGAGGGCCTCCCACCCCAAATGTCTGGCAACAGTCTATTATGTCTCATCAGGATAGCCTGCATCCTCCTCCTTTGTGTGCCTGCTAGGCCATTTGCCTAGAGGCAGAGACCAAATTGTGGGTGCCCAAGAGCATATCAGAAGTTCAACAGAGGTACCTCCACCCCCACCCCCACATGCCTCCCCGTGGAGAACTGGCAGTCTATCAACACATCTGAGCAAAGGGTCTTGGTTCTCTCGTGCACTATCCTTGGTTGGTGATCAGACCATGTAGCCCCGCCCCCTTTGTCCAGATCTATAGGCCCTGATGATCTCCCTGTGGGGCTCCTGCTCCCTCGAAGACCCTCTACCCCTCAACTCTTACATACAATTTGCTCTTCTCCCCAAATCCTGCTGCAAGTCCCTGCATCTGTCACATCACCTCACTGGGTGGAATCTCTCAGAGGACATCTATGTTGGGCCAATATGCACTTACGTATACCGTGCATATCTCTCTGAGTCTGAGTTACCACACTCAGGATGCCTGTTTCTAGTTCCATCCTCTTGCCTGATTTTTTCAAGATTTCCTTGTTTTTAATAGCTGAACAGTATTCCACTGTGTAAAGGTCCCAGAATTTCTCTATCCATTCTTCAGTTGAGGGACATCTAGGTTTTTTCCAGATTCTGGTTATTATTAATAAAGTTCCTATGAACATAGTTGAGTAAATGTCCTTATTGTATGGTGGAGCATCTTTTGGATATGCCCCAGAGTGGAATATCAGGGTTTTAGGCAGCACTATTCCCAATTTTCTGAGGAAGTGCCATATTGATTTCCAAGGTGGTTGTACAAGTTTGTACTCCCACCAGCAATGGAGGAGTGTTCCCCTTTCTCCACATCCTCGCCAGCATGTGCTGTCACTTGAATATTTTACCTTAGCCATTCTGATAGGTGTAAGATGGAATCTCAGAGCTATTTTGATTTGCATTTCCCTGATGACTAGGGATGTTGAGCATTTAAGTGTTTCTCAGCCATTCGATATTCCTCTGTTGAGAATTCTCTGTTAGGTTCTGTCCCCCATTTTTTAATTGGGTTATTTGGTTTGATGGTACTTAGTTTCTTGAGTTCTTTATACATTTTGGATATTAGCCCTTTGTGAAATGTAAGGTTGGCAAAGATCTTTTCCTAGTCTGTCAGCTGTTGTTCTGTTCTGCTGACAATATCCTTTGCCTTACAGAATATTTTCAGTTTCATGACATCCCATTCATTAATTGTTGATCTTAGAGCCTGAGCTATTGGTGTTCTCTTCAGGAAGTTGTCTCCTGTGCCAATGAGTTGTAGGTTCTTTCCCACTTTTTCTTCTAACAGATTTCATTTGCTGGTTTTATGTTGAGGTGTTTAATCCTTTTGGGCTTAAGTTTTGTGCAGGGTGATAAATATGAATCTATTTGCATTTCTCTACATGTAGCCAACCAGTTAGACCAGCACTATTTTTTGAAGATGCTATTGTTTTTCCATTATATAGATAAGGCTTCTTTGTCAAAAATCAAGTGTCCATAGAAATGTGGGTTTATTTCTGGGTCTTCGATTCTACTGATCAAGCAGCCTATTTCTATGCCAGTACTATGCTGTCTTTATTACTGTTGATCTATAGTACAGCTTGAGATCTGGGATGGAGATTCCTCCAGAAGATCTTTTATTGTACAGGATTGTTTTAGCTATTCTGAGTTTGAGGGTTTTCCATATGACGTTGATAATTGATCTTTCAAGGTCTGTAAAAAGAAAATTGTGTAGGGATTTTGACAGGAATTGCATTTGAATTTGTAGATTGCTTTAGGTAAGATGGCCATTTTTACTATGTTGATCCTGACAATCCATGAGTATGGGAGATCTTTCCAACTTCTGTTATCTTCTTCAATTCCTTTCTTCAGAGACTTGAAGGTTTTTTTTTTTCGTACAAATCTTTCATTTGCTTGGGTAGAGTAACACCGAGATACTTTATATTATTTGTGGCTATTGTGAAGTGTGTAGTTTCTCTAATTTCTTTCTCAGCCTGTTTGTCACTTGTATACGGGAGGACTGGTGATTTTTTTTTTTTTAGTTGATTTTGTACCCATCCAATTTGCTGAAGTGTTTATCAACCGTAAGAGCTCCTTGGTAGAATTTTTAGGGTCACTTATATGTGTGTACTGTCATATCATCCTCAAATAGTGATAATTTGACTCCTTTCCAATTTGTATCCCCTTGATCTCCTTTAGTTGTCTTATTTCTCTATCTAGGACTGTAAGTACTACATTGAAGAGATGTGAAGATAGTGGACAGCCTTGTCTTATCCCTGATTTCAGTGGAATCGGTTTAAGTTTCTCTCCATTTAGTTTGATGTTGTCATTTGGCTTGCTGTGTATTGCCTTTATTATGTTTAGATATGTGCCTTGTATCCCTGGTTTCTCCAAGGCTTTAAACATGAATGGGTGTTGGATTTTGTTATCTAAGGGGATGATCGTGTGGGGTTTTTTTTTCTTTCAGTTTGTTCATATGATGTATTTCATTGATGGAATTCAGTATATTGAACCACCCCTGCATGACTGTTATGAAGCCTACTTAGTCATGGTGAATGATATTTTTGATGTTTTCTTGGATTCAGTTTGCCAGCATTTTATTGAGTATTTTTGCATCTATGTTCATGGGAGAAATTAGTCTGAAATTCCCTTTCTTTGTTGGGTTTTTGTATGCCTTAGGTATCAAGGTGACTCTGGCCTCATAGAATGAGTTTGGTTGTTGGTGTGCCTTTTATTCTTCCTCCATTAGTCAACCAATAAATTACTGTGTCATTAGTTTTCTTTAACCAACTAGTTCCCAAAGGACAGACACAGAGCCTATGGTTTATTTTTAAGCTGCAAGCACTATGCTGGGCAGAATCTGAGCTACTCTAATTCTAATATCCTTTAAACCCACATGTAAACCAGTATCTTGCCAGTCTGATGAATCTCAGGGTGGATTCTCTTCCCTCAGTCTCTTTTTGCAGCCACCTGCTCTGCCATCCTCCTTGTGCTTCCGCCCCCCCCCCCAAAAAAAACTCCTCCCTTCTGCTTCCTGGCCTCAGCTGATTGGCCAAACAGCTCTTTATTGACAACTGCTACATCCACTCAAGGCATTTCTTCGCATTTGGTAATGTTTCTTCTGATTCTATTTTGTAAAATACTTTCAAGAGAACTGGTATTAGTTCTTCTTTGAAGGTCTGTTAGAATCCTGTGCTGAATCCATCTGGCCATGTGTTTGTTTGTTTGTTTGTTTATGGGAGACTTTTGATGACTGTTTCTATTTCCATAGGAGATATAGGGCTATTTAATTTGTTTGCCTAATTTTGATTCAATTTTGGTAGTTGGTATCTATCAAGAAAATTGTCCATTCCATTTAGATTTTCAAATTTTGTGGAATATAGGCCTTTGAAGTAAGACCTAGTGATTCTTTGGATTTCCTCAGTATTTGTCATTATATATCCCTTTTCATTTCTGATTTTGTTGATTTGAATATTCTCCTTCTGCCTTTTGGTTAGTTTGGCTAAGGGTTTGTCTATCTTGTTGATTTTCTCAAAGAACCAGCTCTTGGTTTCATTTATTCTTTGAATTGTTTTCTTTTTTTCTAATTTATTGATTTCTGCCCTGAGTTTGATTATTTCCAGCCATCTACTCCTCTTTGGTGTGTCTGCCTCTATTTGTTCTAGAGCTTTCAGGTGTGCTATTAAGTTGCTAGTATGGGATCTCTCCAATTCTTTATAAAGGCACTTAATGTTACGAACTTTCCTCTTAGCACTACTTTCATTGTGTCCCATAAATTTGGGTATGTTGTGCTTTCATTATCATTGGATTCTAGGAAATTTTTAATTTTTTTTTATTTCCTTTACCCAGTGGTCATTGAATAAGGGGTTGTTCAGTTTCCATGAGCTTTATGGTTTTCTGTTCTTTCTATAGTTGTTGAGTTCCAGCTTAAATCCATGGTGGTCTGATAAGATGCAAGAGATTATTTCAATCTTCTTGTATCTGTTGAGGTTTGCTTTGTGACCAAGTATATGGTCAATTTTGGAGAAAGTTCTGTGAGGTGCTGAGAAAAATGTATATTCTTTTGTGTTTGGGTGGAATGTTCTATAGATATTGGTTAGGTCCATTTGATTCATGGCATCTATTAGTTTCATTATTTCTCCATTTAGTTTCTGTCTTGATAATCTATCTATTGGGGAGAGTGGGGTGTTGAAGTCTCCCACTATTAATGTGTGGGGTTTGATGTGTGATTTAAGCTTTAGCAATGTCTCTTTTATGAATGTGGGTGTTCCTGTATTTGGGGCATGGGTTTTCAAATTTGAGAAGTCCTCTTGGTGTATTTTTCCTTTGATAAATTTGAAGTGTCTTTCCTCATCTCTTTTGATTAGTTTTAGTTGAAAGTCTGTTTTATTAGATATTAGAATGGCTAGTCCAGTTTACTTCTTGGGTCCATTTTCTTGGAATACCATTTTCCAGCCCTTTGCTCTAAGGTAATATTTATCTTTATTGCTGAGGTGTGTTTCTTATATCCAGCAGAATGATGAATCCTGTTTTCACATCCATTCTGTTAGTCTTTGTCTTTTTATTGGGGAGTCAAGGCTACTGATGCTGAGAGATATTAATGACCAGTGGTTGTGGATTCCTATTTTTTTAATGTTGGTAGTGAGAGAGAGAGAGAGAGAGAGAGAGAGAGAGAGAGAGAGAGAGAGAATGCGCTTCCTTTGTTTTGGCTTTGTGGGTGTGTAGTTATTTATTGCTTTTGTTTTCCTCTGTAAAGTTACTCTCCTTGGGTTAGAAGTTTCCTGCGAGTATCTTCTGTAGGGCTAGATTTGTGGCTAGGTACTGATTAAACTTGGTTCTGTCATGGAATATCTCGTTCTCCCCATCTATGGTGATTGAAAGTTTTGCTGGGTATAGTAGTCTGGGTTGGCATCTGTTGTCTCTTAGTGTCTGTATGACATCTATGCAGACCCTACTAGATTTCATAGTCTCTGTTGAGAAGTCAGGTGTAATTGTGATAGGTTTGCCTTTTTATGTGACTTGGCCTTTTTCTCTTGCAGCTTTTAATATTCTTTCTGTGTTCTATACCTTTAGTGTTTTGATTATTATATGGTGGAAGGATTTTCTTCTCTGGTCCAATATATTTCGAGTTCTGTAAGCTTCTTATATATTTATGGGCATTTCTTTCTTTGGGTTAGGGAAGTTTTCTTCTATTGTTTTGTTGAAAATATTTTCTGAGCCATGAAACTGGGAGTCTTCTTTTTCTTCTATCCCTGTGATTCTTAGGTTTGGTCTTTTCATAATGTCCCAGATTTCTTCTCTGTTGAGAATTCTATGTTTAGCTCTGTACCACATTTTTAATTGAATTATTTGGTTTGGTGGTGTTTAATTTCCTGAGTTCTTTATATATTTTAGATATTAGCCCTTTGTCAAATGTAGGGTTGGTGAAGCTCTTTTACCAGCCCATTTTGTTCTGTTGACTGTGTCCTATACATTATAGAAGCTTTTCAGTTTCGTGCGGTCTCATTTATTGATTGACCTTAGAGCCTGAGCTATTGGTGTTCTCTTCAGAAAGTTGTCCTCTTTGCCAATGAGTTCAAGGCTCTTTCCCACTTCTTCTTCTAAGAGATTTAATGTGTCTGATTTTATATTTAGATGTTTAAACCACTTGGACTTGTGTTTTGTGCAGGGTAATAAATGTGAGTGGCTTTTTTTTTTTTTTTTGGTTTTTTTGTTTGTTTGTTTGGTTGGTTGGTTGGTTTTGTTTGTTTGTTTGTTTGTTTGTTTTTGTTTTTTTGTTTTTTCATTTTTCTACATGTGGACATCTGGTTAGACCAGCACCATTTGTTGAAGATGCTATCTCTTATTTTATTTTATTTTATTTTATTTTTTGCATTGTATGGATAAGGTGTCTTTGTCAAAAGCCAGGTGTATATAGGTGTGTTTATTTCTGGGTCTTTGATTTGATTCCGTTGACCACCCAGCCCATGCCATTTTTATTACTATTACTCTATAGTACAGCTTGAGATCGGGGATGGAGATTCCTCTGGAAGATCTTTTATTGTACAAGATTTTTTCAGCCATTCTGGCCTTTCTGTTTTTTCCATATAAAGTTGAGAATTGATCTTTCAAGGTCTGTAAAGAATTGTGTTGGAATTTTGATGGAAATGCATTGAATCTATAGATTGCTTTTTGGTAAGATGACCATTTTTTAAAATTTGATCCTCCCAACCCATGAACACGGGAGATCGTTCCAACTTCTGGTGTCTTCTTCAATTTCCCTCTTCAGAGACTTGAAGGTTTTTTTTTTTTCATGCAAGTCTTTCACTTGCTTGGTTAGAGCTACACAAGATACTTTACATCATGTGTGGCTGTTGTGAAGGGTGTGGTTTCCGTAATTTCTTACCCAGCCCATTTGTCATTTGTATACAAGAGGTCTACTGGCTTTTTGTTTGTTTCTTTGTTTTTATAGATCAAGCCTTGACTTTCATTACTTTAAAAAAGCTACATATTTATTTTGCTTTCGGACTTTATGCTTGTGCCTTCAACATTTTCACAACAATTTTCTGCTCCTCAGTAAGCAAAGCCCACTTGACCCTGTCTTCGACACACTTGGCACACATGGAGCCACCCTAGGCCCTGCTGATGTGCTTCTTTGTCTCGGACAGCCTCATCAGGACTTTAGGCCTCACAGCACAAACCCCTCGCAGTCTGTCTGGGCACACACCACATGCAGATTTAGGGTGCTCTCCCACCCTCTTGGTGTATAGGTAAACAATTCTGTTTCCAGGGGTTCGAGACAGCCTAGTTTTGTTAGAGGCTGTATTGTAGGAGAGCCTACAATGGTATGTGAAACGCTGGACCATTTTGAGTGCCTCTAAGCACCGCCCCAGGAAGAGCAAACTACTGGTTTTTTAATTAACTTTATATCCAGCATCTTTGCTGAAGGTGTTTATCAGCTATAGGGGTTCTCTGGTGGAATTTTCATAGTCACTTATGTACAATATCATATCATCTACGAAGAGCAGTGCTTTGACTTCCTCCAATTTCTATGTGGATTCCCTTGATCTACTTGTGTTGCCTTATTGCTCTACCTAGAACTTCAAGTACTATCTTGGAGAGATCATGCAGAGAGTGGGCAGCTTTGTCTAGACTCTGGTTTTAGTTCAGTTTCTTAGAGTTTCTCCCCAATTAATTTGATGTTGCCTATTGGCTTGCTGTATATAGCCATTATGCTTATATATGTGCTTTATATCCCTGATGTCTCCAACACTTTAAACACACTTGGGTGTTGGATTCTGTCAAGTGTTTTTTCAGCATCTAAAATGATCGTGTAGTTTTTTTTCTTTCACTATGTTTATATGATGGATTTCCTTATATTGAACTATCCTTGCATGCCTAGGATGAAGCCTACTTGGTCACAGTGAATGACATTTTTGATGTGTTCTTGGATTTAGTTTGCTAGTATTTTATTATTTTTGCATCAATGTTCATAAGAGAAATTGGTCTGAAATTCTCTTTGTTGGTTCTTTGTGTAGTTTAGGTATCAAGATGACTGTGGCCTCATAGAATGAGTTTAGTAATGTTCTTTTCATTTCTATTTTGTGGGATACTTTGTACAATATTGGTATTGGTTCTTCTTTGAAGGTCTGTTAGAATTCTGTGTTGAATCCATCTGGCCCTGGGCTCTTTTTTTTTTTTAGTTTGGGAGATTTTGATGACTGCTTCTATTTCGGTAGGAGATATAGGATTATTTAATTTGTTTACCTGATCTTGATTCAATGTTGGTAAGTGGAATATATACAGAATATTGTCTATTTCATTTAGTTTTCAAATTTTGTGGCAATTAGGCTTTTGAAATAAGACCTTATGATTCTTTAGATTTCCTGTCTGTTGTTACATCACCTTTTTCACTCTGATTTTGTTGATTTAGATAATGTCCCTCTGCCTTTTAGTTAGTATGACAAACTGTTTGTCTATCTTGTTGATTTTCTCAAAGAACCAGCTTTTGGTTTTGTTGATTCTTTGAATTGTTCTCTTTGTTTCTAATTTATTAATTTCAGTCCTGAGTCTGATTATTTTCAGCCATCTTCTCCACTTAGGTGTTTCTGCTTCATTTTTCTAGAGCTTCTAGATGTGCTGTTAAGTTCCTTGTATGAGATGTTTCCAATCTCTTTATGAAAGCACTTAGCGCTATGAACTTTCTTCTTAGCAGTACTTTCATTGTGTCCCATAAACTTGAGTATATTGTACCTTCATTTTCATTGAATTTTATGAAATCCCTAATTTCTTTCTTTATTTCTTCTCTGACCTAATTATCATTGAGTAGAGAGTTGTTCAGTTTCCAAGTGAGTGTAGGCTTTTTGTTATTTCTGTTATTATTGAGGTCCAACAGAGGTCCATGGTGCTCTGATAGGATGCAGGGTATTGTTTCAATCTTCTTGTATGTATTTAGGCTTACTTTGTGACCTATTATATGGCCAGTTTTGGAGAAGGTTCCATGAGGTGCTGAGAAAAAGGTATAATCTTTTGTGTTTGGGTGAAAAGCTCTGTAGATATCTGTTAGGAACAGGAGGAGGTGGCTAGAGAGTGGTTCTGAGGCTAAGAGCACTCGCAAAAGACTCAGATTCAGTTCCCAACATCCATACGGCAACTAAAAACTATCCTGAATTCCAATTCCAGGGGACCAACTGCTCTCTTCTGTCTCTGCAGGCACCAGGTATGCACACAGTACACATACATACAAGCAAATGGAACTCACATACATATAATGAAACTAAATCTTTAAGAAAGAAAAAAGTGAAAAGAAAGGTGCAAATTCAGGTAGTGCACATCTTTAATTCCAATACCTGGCTGAGGTCTGTAAGTTCAAGGTCAGGTTTGTCTGCATAGTGAGTTCCATATCAGCCAAGCCTACATAATGAGAGAGAGAAAGAGAGAGACAGAGAGACGACAGAGAAACACAAAGTCAGAGAAAGAAAAAAGAAGAACAGTAAATGCTACATGTATAAGGAGAAAAGGGATACTTATATATGGTGGTAGGATGTGAAAAAAATCTGAGAACCATGGAAATCAGTATGGAGGTTCCTGAAAATGGCGAGAGAGAGAGAGAGAGAGAGAGAGAGAGAGAGAGAGAGAGAGAGAAAAGAGAGACCTATTATATATAACCTGTACCACTCCTGGGTGTTTATCAAGAAAACTCAAAATCACTCTATCACAGACACACCTGACAAATATCAATGTTTACTCTAGCACAATTCACAACAGCTAAGTTACGGAACCAACCTGTACAATGGAATTTTATTCAGCTATTTTAAAAAATTTATTTTTTATAGGGAAAGTATACAACCTAAAATAATCATAAAAAGTGAATTAGACAAATATAGACAATACCATGTTTTATATTATTTGTAGGTCCTATATTTTATGTAGATGCATAAACTCATGTATGGATATATATTATTCAGGATCCTTTACAGAACATAACTGATAAAATGAATATTTAGTAAAAGGACACCGGGACTGGAGAAACTGCTCAATAACTAAGAATCGCTAGCTATTCTTGCAGAGGACCCAAGTTTGTTTCCAGAACCCACATGGCTGCTCACAACCACTTGTAACTCTAGCTCCAGGGCATCTGAAGTGCTCTCTGGCTTCTGTGGGCACTAGGCATGCACATGGCCTACAGTCACACAGACACATACACATGAATGAAAAGTAAAGGCATAAATAACTTATTAAGGAGGAGTACCAGGTTGGCTTACATGAGACAGTCTGGGTGGTCCAATAATAACTATAGCAATGTTATTTAAGGAGGTGGGCAAATTAGCAGCTACTATGACTGGGTTCTCTCGTGCCTTGCAACTGGAGGGGGTTTTATGTTTTTGCTTTGTAGTCTTCATATATTCCATTTTGAAAAAAGATTTGGTGGGAGGAGACCTGAAAACTCAGAGGTTTCACCCAATTCTTTTGTGTTAGAAAGGATTACAAAGTTGGCTGTGCAGCTAGAGAGTTTGCAAACAGAGGTTGAAGTTCTTGGAAAGCAACAAGAGGCAGTGGGAGGAGAACAACAGAGTTCAGGCTTGGTGTAGGACCCAGGGAGTTCCCCGAATGATGAAAGAGGGAAACAAAGTAGGCTGGAAGGCAGGCTGCTGCCCCACCCTGCTCCACCAACTTTCACTGCCAGGGGCCCAGAGCAAGGGGCCTGGAAGATCAGTAGGCTGCTACGGAAAAGGGGGTTAGTACTGAGCCAAGTGAGACTCCAGAAGTTTTGTCCAGAGCTATACAGGCACCATCAGCCTTCCCAGTTTTTGTGCAGTATATACTTGCTAATTAATGATGGTGGTCATGCTTATAACGAATTGACATGTCATCCAATAGAAATACTAGATCTAAATCTTTTTTTAAAAGGTTGTTGTATGGCTTGCATTCATTAAAGAAATATTAAGTAACTGGGCTATGCAGAATAGTTAGTCCCCAAGATTGCAGAAGATTGGTGTCAGCTGTACTAGAAGCTGGTCAACAACTACAGTACTTGTCATGGTGGAGGCATGTAGCCATAAAAATAGAGTAACATAATATAGCAAAGGAGATAAATGTTGTTAAAGAGCAACATTGGTGAAAGGTTGGTAAAGGGCATTATGCTGACCTACAAGAGCAAACCCAATCTGACGATGTCATAATTGAACAATGTCATGTTGCAGCTTTAAAAGTTTGGGATATAGTTGAGGAGCTGGGGGGGGGGGGGAATTCATGTGGTTTACTAAAGGGCCCTGCAGAAACCTTTACTGACTTCTTACAAAGATTGGATTCAACTGTAAATAGAACCACATCAGACCCTGAAACCAGTTGTTGATAGAGGTCTTGGCGTTTGAAAGTTTAAATACTGACTGAGAGAGAGCAATTAGACCACTAAAAGCACAAGGAGCCCCCAATAGACCAATGGATAAGAGAGATAACTGGTATTAGCTCTCAGATACATCATGCCAATATCGTAGGACAAGCCATAGCTAGAAGTCTCAGGAATCAAAATGCCCGGTGCTTTAATTGCAGTTAATTTGGGCATTTCCAAAGAAATTGTGAGGCTAGAAGCTCCAGAGCTCAAAATAGCAAGTGCTTTGATGCTGGAGAAAGGGCTACTCATATAGGAAAACAAGCAGTTTCTAGCTGCAATGGAACACACAGGCAGAGAAACTTTGGATCTGGCCACAAATACATTTCTTTCACTATCCCCAAAAGTTAAATGTTACAAGTTAACCACTAGTGTTTATGGTCCTTTACCTTCAGGGACAGTAGGAATAATCTTAGGAAGAAGTGGATTAACTTCTCAAAGATTTATTGTGAACCCAGGTATCATAGATGGGGATTACAAGGAAGAAATTAAAATCATGAGAAGGAGATGCAAATTAAAGCAGGAGATAGAATTGCTCAGCTGTTACTGTTTCCTCACAACAAGGGCAAGACCACTCCAGTATAAAGAACAGGGGTTTTGGTGAGTACTGGAAAATGTGCGTTCTGGAAAGCAGTGATTAATGATCAGAGACCCAAATTAATGGCAGAAATGAATGGTGTTGAAATATAAGGTTTGGTAGATACAGGAGCTGACATTAGTATACTTTGCCAAAAGTCTTGCCAGATTGGACACTTCAGAAGGTTTACACAAAATTTATAGGAATTGGTAAATTATTGTGAATAGAACAAAGTATCCAATGTATTAACTCTGTGTGACAAGAAGAACAAACAGGGCAGTTGAGACTTTATGTGGCTGGCATACCTATACATTTATGGAGAAATGGTCTTTTACAACACTAGGGTACTCAAATTAATACTCCTGCAATCACAGCGAGAGACAATGATGAAATTAGGGGTGGAATTGTAGATGTTTCTGGAGAAGGTATTGATATGTATAATCAATCACAAGCTGTGACCACTGTTACAACACAAGACATCACAGGGGTTGAATTTCCTGATTTATAAAAAGGCATACTGCTGACATACCAATAGCCTTGCCCCTAAAATGGTTATCAGATAGGCCTGTGCAGCAAGAGCAGTGGCCCATAACAAAAGAAAAGTTGCAGGCACTTGAACAACTGGCACAACAGCAGCTGGAGGCTCAACATATAAAATAGTCCACCAGCCCATGGAATTCCCTTGTGTTTGCTGTAAAAAAAAGAAATCAGGAAAATAATAACAGATTTAAGAACAGTGAAAAGACACGTACTCTGGTGCCTCACATTTGACCATGTCCCCTGGAGGGGGAGACCTGGTGGCACTCAGAGGAAGGACAGCAGGTTGCCAAGAAGAGACTTGATACCCTATGAGCATATACAGGGGGAGGTAATCCCCCTCAGGAACAGTCATAGGGGAGGGGAATAAGGGGAAAATGGGAGGAAGGGAAGAATGGGAGGACACAAGGGATGGGATAACCATTGAGATGTAACAAGAATAAGTTAATTAAAAAAAAAAAAAGAACAGTGAAAAGAGTAATTCAACCAATGGGCCCTTTACATCCTGGACTTTATTAACCTTCTTTGTTGCCAAGATCATGGCCTACAATAATAATTGACTTGAAATTTTTCTTTTTCACAAAACTCTTGTATGAGCAAGACAGGGAAAGGTTTTCTTTGTCAGTACCTACTCTGAACAACAGTGGTCCAATAAAAAGATACCATTGGAAGGCACTTCCACAGGGAATGGTAAATACTCCAACTTTACGTCAATACTTTGTGTGGCAAACATTAGAAATCAATAAGCAGTTTCCTCAATCTATCATTTACTATTACGTGGATGATATTTTGTTGGCTGATTCTAACTCAGGTTCTTTAGAAAAAAAATGCTTAAGGAAACACAAATAATTCTGCCATGCTTGGAGTACAGACAGCTCCAGAAAAAATATGAAGAGGAGATTCACTTAGTTATTTGGGTTATAAAAATCAGTCAACAAAAAGTTTGACCACAAAAGATACAGATCTGTAGGGACCAGTTGCAAACCCCCAAAAATTTTCAAAAACTAATGAGAGAGATTAACTAGCTGAGGCCTACAATGGGATTAAGTATTTATGAGTTAAGTAATTGGTTTCAAACATTACAAAGAGATTCAGATTTAAGCAGTCCAAGATGTCTAAAAAGACTTAACTCTTATAGAACAAAGATTGCAAGATGCATATGTAGATCAAATTGATCCTAAACTTGATTGTATTTTGCTCATTTTGCTTTCAACTCATCCCCCCTATGGGGCTCATTATGCAAAGGGAAGATAAAATTATGAAATGGATTTTCTTAGCACATAAACAAAGTTTAAAATTTGAAGACATATATAGAGAAGATGTATTAATTAATTATAAAAGGTAGATTAAGACCACTACATCAATTGTCAGGAATAGATCCAGTGGAAACTGTCATTATGGATAATCAATGAAGATTGGCAAAGAGCTTGTAGTAACTACTTGGGAGTTAATAACAAACACCTGAAAAGCAAACATACGCAGTTTATAAAAAGAATTAATTGGATTCCTCCACATATTGTAAAGAAAACACCAACTCCAAAGGCACCAACATTCTACATTGATGCAAACAAGATAGGGGTGGCAGGTTATAAATCAGACAGAATAAGCAAGAGGATCAAAAGTCTGTACACTTCCATTCAAAAATCAGAATTTTATGCAATCCTTGTGGTGATATTAGATTTTCCCGAATCTTTTAATATAATTACTGGTTCTTTATATGCAGAAATATTTGTTTTGCGTATAGAGATGGCTGGATTTGTTTCTGATAACTCAGAATTAACTTCGTTATTTAAGCAACTGCAACAGTCCACCGGAAGTAGAAACTATCCATTATATATTGCTCATATTCAGTCTCATACAGGTTTACCAGGTCCGTTGGCACACAGAAATTAGTAAATTGACCAATTACTAATAGGGAATGTGTTAGAAGCCTCAGATTTCATGAGAAGCATCATGTTAATTTTCTACCACTTGGCAACAAGCCAAAGAAAGGATACTAATTTTTTAAAAAGTTCTACATGTTCTCTATATAGCCAAACTCTGTTACCTGATGGTAGCACCCTAGAGTTACCAAATGAAATGAAACCTGGCAGAAGGATGTGTTTCATTTTGCAGAATCTGGAAAACAACAGTATTACATCATACCACTGATACATACTCAGGGCTTCAGTGGGCAATAGCTTTAGGTTCTGAAAAGGCTGGCTGTGTAATTACACACTTATTGGAAACAATGGCAATTATGGGAATACCTGCACAAATTAAGGCTGACAATGCTCCTACATATGTATCCAATAAGATGAAGTAGTTCTTTGCATATTACAATATAAAGCATATTATGGGTATACCACACAATCCCCACAGGACAAACAAATATAGAAAGAGCCAATTGTACCTTAAAAGAGATGCTTACTTTTTCAAAAGTAAGAGTAAAAACCCCCAAGGACAGACTAAATAATGCTTTGTTAACTCTATATTTTCTTAATGTTGGTGAAAAAGGAACAACAGCAGCTGAGAGACACTGGGTTATAGAAAAAACTGAGGAACTACACCAACCAATATACTGTAAGGATGTGTTGACATCAGAATAGAAACCTGCAATAATTTTGTGATGAGGACATGGTTATGCTTATGTATCTACAGAGAATGCAAAAATATGATTACTAACAAAACTTACAAAGATTAGATCTGACCAGGGAAAACCTATTACCAGCTGAGACATGTCTTCACAAAGCAAATAGCCTAGAACATTCACTCTCACAGACTGTTCAGTTACTAATTTCTCCCAAAATATGCACGCAAATCAACTTCAAAAGGCCTATTCCAAATGACCAATCACACAGAGACTGGATAGACAACACAGAGACTGGACAGAAGAAGATACAGATAGCTTTCCCAGGATTTGGTCAATATCCCAATTTTCATAGGGTACCCAAAATATGTCTTTGCCTCCAGACAAGTAATTTTAACAATATGACTTCCTAATTCCCAAAAAGAGGGGTGAATGGTTTTGGTCAATTAATGTGTTATGGTTGTTTGCTATCATCTAAGGTGGTTGCTTATTATTGGTTACGGTCAGGGAGGAAGTAAAATAAAGTTTAAATCAGAGATCACCTCTAATTTTTTTTTTTTTTTTTTTTTTTTTTTTTTTTTTTTTTTTTGGTTTTTCGAGACAGGGTTTCTCTGTGTAGCCTTGGCCATCCTGGACTCACTTTGTAGACCAGGCTGGCCTCGAACTCACAGCGATCCGCCTGCCTCTGCCTCCCGAGTGCTGGGATTAAAGGCGTGCGCCACCACGCCCGGCTTAATTTTTTTCTCTTATCTAATGCTGGGGGAAAAGAGAATGGAAATAATAATAGTGATAGTAGGAGTGGTAGTAGTAAATGAACAAATAAAAAAATTAATAAAAATAGAATATACGTAGGCATAAGGTTATTGTGTAATTCCAATACTGATTTCTGTACCCACCGTATCTGGTTGCAGTCCTTATTCTGAGAATAGCCTGTCTAAATGTTGTGTAAACACTGCTCCTCAGTTGTTCCTTGATATGCCAATAAAGCAGCGTACAGCATATTGCTGAACAGGAAAGAGAATAGGTCTGAATTTCCTGTCTTCCAGAGGAGTACTATTGATAGGAGGAAGTAGGGGATTAAACCACACAAACAGGATAGAAAGATAAGAGAGAAACAAGGACACAGAGGAGAAAGAAAGAAATCCCTAAATGTAACCTTTACTAACTTATAACCAACCCCCTAGACAATAACAAACATTGGTAACCCCCCAAAACACTCTCCCGACCTATTAGGAATGGGGGCGTCATGTTCTGCTGTCTGGGATAAAAACATCTTTTGGGTACCCTTAAAAATAAGATATTGGGCTGGGTGTGGTGACTCACACCTTTAGTCCTAGGAGGCAGAGGCAGGCGGATTGCTGTGAGTTCAAGGCCACACTGGTCTACAAAAGCAAGTTCAGGATAGCCAGGACTGTTACACAGAGAAACCCTGTCTCGAAAAACCTAAAAAATAATAATAATAATAATAAGATATTGAACAATCACTAAAAAAGCTAACTGTATCTGTTTCTGTCCACTCTTCTTGGGACTGATCCTTTGGGCTAGCCCTTTTAAAGTTTATATGCATACAAATTCTTGAGGAAACAGTAGCTGAGGCAGTCTTCGAGGTTGAATCACCTGGGCTACTTTCTTTGTCTTCATTATTATCTGGTATTTTGCTCTGAAAATAAGCAAAAATTTTAAAGTATTAGCATAGGTACATTTCTACATTTATCTGGAATATGCAAGGTGTACAAAACATCTAAAGATAAACGTCTGCCCTATTTTTGAGCATGTGTAAGGCATCAACTTCATCCTTCTGTTTGAGCTGTAATATCCATGCTATATGAAAGAATCGCATGTCATAAGGACCAGGTGGCCCTTAAGATTCCCTTGCTACATGAACACATTCATGTTTCAGATAGTAGATGGTCTTCCCTGGTCAGATCTAATCTTTATAAGTTTTGTTGGTAACCATATATTTTTTTCATTCCCTGTAGATACATAAACATCCCCATCTCAAAACTATTGCAGGTCTCCATTCCATTGTCAACACATACTTCTAGTATATTGCTTGTCCTAGTTCCTCAACTTTTTCTATAACCCAATGTCTCTCAGCTGCTGTTGTTCCTTTCTCATCAACATTAATTTAAAGTCAACAGAGCATTACTTAATCTGTCCCTGAGGATCTTTACCCTTCCTTTTTGTTTAATAAGCATCTCTTTTAAGGAATGATTAGTTCTTTCTCCAACTGGTTTACCTGTAAGATTGCGTGGTATACTAGTAATGTGCTTTATATTGTAATATGCAAAAAAAAGTCTTCATCCTATTGGATACGTATACAGGATCATTGCCAGTCTTGGCAGTTGCCATTATTTCCAGTAAGTGTATAATTATACAATCAGCCTTCTCAGAACTTAAAGCAGCTGCCTATTGAAACGCTAAGTATGTATCAATGATATTATGTATGTACCTTTGCTTTCCAGACTCCGCAAAATGAAACACATTGATCTGCCAGATTTCACTCCTTTTGGTGCCCCTAGGGTGACATCTAGCAGGCAATGGAGTTTGGTTATAAAAGAACACATAGGACACTTTTTAATTATCTCTTTGGCTTTTTGCCAAGTGGTGGAGATTTTTTTTTTCATTAAACTTTTACTATTAACATGCTTTTCCTGAAATTTTGAGGCTTTTAACACATTTCCTATTAGTAATCCTCATTTCTTTGTGCCAATGGACCTGGTAAACCTGTATGAGACTGAATATGACTAATATACAAGGGATAGTTTCTACTTCTGATGGCCTGTTGCAATTCCATAAATAACAAAGTCAATTCTGAGTTATCAGGAGTAAATGCAGTCATTTCTATATGCAAAAAAAACCTCTTTCTGCATATTTAGAGTCAGTAATTATATTAAGAGATTCAGGAAAATCTAACAGCGCCATAAGGATTGCACACAATTCTGATTTTTGAACTGAGGTATATGGGCTTTTGATCACCTTAATTTATCTGACTTACAACCTGTCATTCCCAACGTTTGCATCAGTATAGAAGGTTGGTGCCTCTGTAATTGGTGTTCTCTTTACAATATGTGGAAGATTCCAATTAGTTCTTTTTGTAAACTGTATGCATTTCCTTTTTAGGTGTTTGTTATTAATTTCTCCCAACTAGTTACTTTACTATAAACTCTTTGCCAATCTTCATTGATCACCCATAATGCCATAGTCTCAGCATTAGTAAGCAGCACTACAATATTAGCCAGGTCTGTTCCTGACAGTTGACACAGTCTTATTCTACCTTTTATAAATAATTCAGAAATTTTTCCATGTATGTCTTCAATTTTTACTTTGTTGGTATGCTAAGAAAATCCATTCCACAATTTTATCTTCCCTTTGCATAATGAGCCCCATAGGAGAAGGAGTTGAAGGCAAAATAACCAAAATACAATCACACTTAGGATCAATTCTATCCACATATGTATCTTATAGTCTTTGTTCTACCAGAATTAATTCTTTTTCTGCCTCAGCCATTAGACAACTTGGGCTCTTTAATTCTGAATCCCCTTGTAACATTTGAAACAAGTTAAGCTCATAAGTAGCTAGTCCAATTGCAGGCCACAGCCAGTTAATATCTCCCATTAATTTCTGAAAATCATTAAGAGTTTGCAAATGGTCTCCATGGATCTATACCTCTTGTGGTCGAATTTCTTGTTATTTTATAGACCAAATAACTAAGTGAATCTCCTCTTTGTATTTTTCATGGAGCAGTCTGTAACTCCCAGCATGGTAGAATTCTTTGTGTTTACTTAAACATTGTCTCTAAAGCATCTGCATCAGAATCAGCCAACAAAATATCATCCACATAATGGTAAATGGTAGATTGAGGAAATTGCCTATGGATTATTTCTAATGGTTGTCACACAGAGTATTGACATAAAGTTGGACTATTCAACATTGCTTGTGGAAGTGCCTTGCAATGGTATCTCTTCACTGGACAACTACTGTTCAGAGTAGGTGCTGAGAAAACAAACCTTTCCCTATCCTGCTCATGCACGAGTATTGTGAAAAAACAATCTTTTAAGTCAATTACTATTATAGGCCATGACATAGGTAACAAGTTAAAGGAATTCCGGGCTGTAAAGAACCCATTGGTTGAATTACTCTCTTCACTGCTCTTAAATCTATTACCATCCTCAACTTTCCTGATTTCTTTTTTTACAAAAAGCATAGGAGAATTCCATGGGCTGGTAGATTATTCAATATGGTGAGCCTCCAGCTGCTCTTGTACCAGTTGTGGAAGTGTCTGCAATATTTCTTTTGTTATTGGCCACTGCTCTTGCCACACAGGTCTGTTTGATATCCATTTTAGGGACAAAGTTGTTGGTACGTCATCAGTGGCTCTTTTTATAAACTTGGAAACTCAATACCTGTGAAGTTCTGTGTCTGGGTGATGGGCACAGCTTGTGATAGCTCTTGATTACTCATGTCAATACCTTCCCCAGAAGCAGCTACCATTTTACCCCTAATTTCATCGTTGTCTGTCTCTGTGATTGCAGGAATATTAATTTGAGTACCCCATTGTTATAAAAGATCCTTTCCCCCATAAAATTTGTGGGTATGCCAGCCTCATAGAGTCTCAGCTTCCCTGTTTGTCCCTCTGGTCCCACACACTTAATCCTCCATACACTTTGTCTTATTTGACATAATTAACCAATTCCTATAAATTGTGTGTTAACCTTCTGAAGTGGCCAATCTGGATTCCAAGACTTTTGAGAAAGGATCGTGATATCTGCTCCTGCGTCCACCAAACCTTCTATCTCGACACCATTCGTTCGTACCATTAATTTGGGTCTCTGACCATTAACCACTGTTTTACCAGAACACACACTTTCCAGTCCTCCCAAATGCACCTGATCTTTCTACTGGAGCGGCTTTGCCCTTGATGTAAGGAAGTAGTAACAGCTGAGGAATTCTATCCCCTACATTCATTTACATCTTCTTTGCATAAGCTATGGTTTTAATTTCTTCTTCAAAATCCCCATCTATAATCCCTGGATGGATGCACAATAAGACTTTGAGAAGTTCATCCACTTCTTCTCAAGATTATTCCTACTGTCCCTGAAGGTAAAGGACCATAAACACCAGTGTGTATTTTGTAACAGTCAACCCGGGGGGGTAGGGTAAGAGGTTTATCTTAGGCCACATCCAAAGCTGTTCTGTCTTCAGTAGCATGTATTAAGTCACAGATACCTAGTCTTCATCTTCTTGCGTGTTTGTTACCTCCTAGCTGACCAAAGAAAGACAGCTGAGGACGTGGGGGAGGGGGTGGCACCTTGAGCTGACAGGCCTCTCCTTTCATTTTCCAATGGCAAGAGATTACCTCATATGTTTCTCATGGATTGACAATTCCTAGACCAATGTTTTCCCTTCCCACAGCAGATAGAATACCCTGGAAGTCTTGGCATATCGTTGCCATCATGGACAGAAGCTCTTTGTTCTCTCTTCTATGAGTACCATTTTCTCGAGTTAGTGAACCTGTTATTTTGAGGTCTGGAACTTTGAACCTTATGATGTCTTTGTAAATGGCTAAATTTACCACAATTAAAGCACTGGTGTTTTGATATCTGAGACCTCTAGCTATAGCTTGTCCTATAATATTGGCTTAATGCTCCTGAGTGCCAATATTAGCTGTCTCTCTTATCCATTCATTTAATGTGGCTGCTCATGCTTTTAATGGTCTAATTGCTCTCTTACATTCAGATTTGCATTCTCATATGCCATGATCAGTTTCAATGCCTGCCTGGCCTCAGTATCTGGTATGGCTTCTATCTAGAGTTAAACCGAATCTCTGTTAAGAATTCTGTGAAGGCTTCTCCAGGGCTTTGAAATACCTTGTAAATGAAGTGGTTGTTTTAGCAGGCTCCTCAACCATGTCCCAAGCTCTTAAGGCTCCAACATGACATTGTTCGATTACTACATCTTCAGACGGGGTTTCTTCTCTTAAGTCAGCATAACGCCCTTCACCAAGCAGTTGATCTTTAACAACATTTATATCTCCCTTGTTATATTTTGTTGTTCTATTCTCATGGCTTCATTTCTCCACCACGATAACCACTTTAACTGTTGAGCAACTTCTAACACAGCTGACACCAATCCCTTCCAATCTTGGAGAATAAGTCTATGCTGCAATAGCCCAGTTATTTAATATTTGTTCAACCAAAGATGAATGCATTTCATACCATACAATAGACTCTTTAAAATGCTTTAAATCTAGCATTTCTGCTGTATGCTATACCATGTCATCATGAGCCTCACCACCATCATTAGCAGGGATATGTTGCACAAAGACCTGAAAAGCTGATGGTGTCTATGTAGCCCTACAGAATTCCTCTAATGGAACACTTGTCTCCAAAGCCTTTTTGGCCTGTCTGCTTTCCCATTTTTCTCTACCCCCTTCTGCTCGCTGGTGCTCTGAACATCTGGTGTGTGGGGTAGGGCCGAGCAGCAAGAGCAAAAGACTCCTGTTTTTAGTTATTACTAAATATTAACATTTTTCTTCATTTATCAATGGTGCTATTTGCTTCCCACATACTTCCATCTCTACCCGTAAACTGTCTTGTTGCACCGCCAACTCTGAAATCTTTTCCAGAATCAAAGAATTTAGTGACACTTCTGATTTTTGTATCTCATCAGTTTTTCTTACAAACATTTCAAAAATATAATACAGTAAAAAGACAAAGAAAAACAGATAATTCCCTCAAGGTACAAAGTAGGAGAGAACCTTGAAATAGCTGCAATTTTGCTGACACCCTTAAATAATATCTTTATACCTTCAAAACCTGTATCTTTCTCTATAGCATTAGAAGTTGTTACCCATTCTGCCCAAGCCATGTTGGGTGCCACCTGTAGGCTTTGTGTAGGCTCAATTTTTTTTATCAATTATATTTTATTGTGAACTTATTAAACAAGCCTACCTTGCTAACAACCCGACTAGCCCAAACTATCAGAAAAGGATAATAAAGAACACTACAATGAAACCTTAAGGATGTCAGACACTGGTGTACTCAGCAGGGTTTCAGCAAACCAGCAATTCCACCAGAGTTGCTGCTGGAACCTGGAGCAGCAGCTGGAACCTCAAGTCTCAGCTGGAGTCCAAAGCCTTGAGACTTTCCCTGGAGCAGTTCTCTTTAGGAGCCTCTTGAAGTGCAGGCATGAACAGCCAAAAACCAAGTCCCAACCAAAGACCTCCTCTCCTGTTTTGGAGATGTGTGTGTGTGTGTGTGTGTGTGTGTGTGTGTGTGTGTGTGTGTGTGTGTGTGTGTGTGTTCTCTCAGTCTGTTCAATGATGTTTTTCACTAAGCTCCCCCATGAAGTAGTTCGACTTCTAAGTGGAAAAACACCCAGCTTTCTCACATCTAAGTGGTAAACATCCTGCCATCTTCTCCATCCCACACTTGAGATCAAAAGAGAAATAGGTTTATCTCCCTTTCCGCTTTGAACTTTTTTTAAACTTACTTTATTTGGGGTTCTTTAATGCTTATATCGCCCTTCCAATGCACCTATCCTAGATAGGAGAGAAAAGAGGTTATTAGGAACAAAAGAAATAGACCCTTTTAGACTCAGTTCCTTAGAGCGATTCCACTGGTATAGTTGGCAGGATTCCAATAGACCAGTTAAACAGAAAACCAGCAATTCAGTGAAAGTGCCTGCAATTGCAGCCACTAGAACCAGGAGCAGCAGCCAGAGCCCAGAGAAACAGCCAGAACCCGGAGCCTCAAAGTGTTCCCTGAAACAATTTTCTCTAGAGTGATGAGCAGCCAAGACCAAAAAACCCTGCCTCTTGTTTTGGGTATGTATATATATTCTCAGAGTCCATACTAGAATGTTTGTCAGTTGGCAAAGACCATGCCTCCTCAATAGGTGGTTCTTCTTCCAGTAGACAAACATCTGTTCTCTCACAAGTCTGTTTTCAGCAGAAAAACACTGCACATCCTTACACAAGTCTGTTTCGTATGCCACACTTGAGATCAAAACAAAAACATGTTTACATCCACTACAGTTAAGAAGAGAGTAATAACTACTCAGTTCTCATGCTGTGAAATTCATTATTAAACAAATATAAAGACTCTCAATTATTTGTGAGATAGCCAGGTTAAGAGAAAAACAGAGAAACAAACAAGTTTTATCATATATATATATATATATATATATATATATATATATATATATATACTTAATTCTAACAATCTGCTAGTCTTAAATATTTTCCTTTGGTATGGATTAATGTATATTGACAGAAATTTAAGGTTGTTTTAATTATTATATCTTGATAGAAATTTAAGGTTGTTTTGACTATTGTATATTGATAGAAATTTAAGGCTGTTTTGTTTAACTGTTGTACATTGATAGAAATTTAAGCCTGTTTTGTACAACTATTGCTTATTGCTAGAAATTGAAAATTGTTTTGTTTGACTAGTGTTTGATATATTGTACATAAGCAGCTCATTTAAAATGTGATGTAAGGTTCTATTTTATGATTCTAATAATGTTATTTATTATTAACACATATAATCTAATGTGTTAATGTTAGAGAAAAAGATATGACATGGCATATGAAGTAGAAGCTTCTGATTTCTTTAAAGACTCAGTTGTGACAAGTGGTATTTTGCTGGAAGCCATCTTGTGCGAGGGGAATGGTTTTTGCAAGCTGCAAAAACATTCTCGTGTGGGCTCTGAGAATATAAACAGAAGCCCACAGAGAGTGAGGATGCTTTTGCATCACTACACCTTACAACAGTAGTTACATGGCTCCACAGAGAGAAAGGCTCCAGAGAACTTCTCCTGGTACCCCGGCTGAAAATGGCTACTTCTGATGACTCGCGCTGGTTCAGTGGAGTCCTGCTGCCTCTGTGAGATCATGCCACTGCTACTAATTAGTGTTGCTGTTCGTTGTTTCCTATTGGACTGGACTGCGGGTGTCCTGACGATGCAGAGTGTATTTGCCCCCAAGAAACTGTGTCTAAAAAGGTCCACATCCCCTACCCCTATTAACCTTTGTTCTCTCCTCACTCTGTTCGGGGGGTGGTGAGGAAGGTAGGAACATTTAAGAACTCTTAATAAAGCAAGTTTTTAAAAAATCTAAGCCTTTTGACCAACCTTTTAGTTGTTTCCAGATCATCATAGCGACCACCAAGACCAACCAGCACAGTGTACATAGCATGAAAGTAGAAGGGAAACTGCCTAGGTAGCAAAGGGGACAAACCAGAAGGGTAACTGGCACGCAAGATGAGGGGAGAGAGTGAGGGTGTTTGCACAAAGTGCTGTATATGCCAGCATGAAAATGCATTATGAAACCTAGAACAATGAATGCAGGCCAGAAAACAAAAGACCCAAACAGCTGGGCATGGTTGCCCACATCTAGAGACTTTGGCAGGCAGATATTTTTTTAATTTGAAGTCAGCCTGGTCTATATATTGAGCTCCAGGTCAGCCAGGGCAACACCGTAAGACCCTGTCTAAAAACAAAAAACAAAAAACAAACTTTTTTTTTAAGCTAAAAATAGGATCCAGCAAAATGGCTTGATCAGTAAAGGTGCTTACCACTAAGTCTGGGGACCTGAGTTCAATCCCAGAACCCATTAATAGGAAACTACTGAAAGGTGTCCTCCAACCTACACACACACACACACACACACACACACACACACACACACACACACACATTTTGCTTTTCCAGAAGACCCAAATTCACTTCCCAACACCCACAGGCAGCTCAGTTCACAGCCATCTATACCCCCCAGTTCCAAGGAATCCAATGCCTTCTTCTGCCATATGTGGGCACCAGGTATTCAGGTACACAGATAAACAATCATACAAAACACACACACACACACACACACACACACACACACACACACATAAAACAAACAAAGACCATGGGGATCTTAGTGAGTGAGTCATATGTAGATGTTACATGGCCTGAGAGTACAGAAATAATCTCCTTGGTACATAGCAATTTCCTCCCTCCAGGAAAGAGGAATGAGGTTCTCAACACTCAGAAAGTAAAGACACATCACAAGTCTGGGAAAGCTGGAAAACAGGATTCACCAGGGCTCCTCCGTTGGGGCTATCTAAAACATACTACGCTTGCCCCTCCAAGATCCTGGCTGCTTTTTTTAACATAATCCTCACCTATCCAAAATAACCTTGTGTAAACTTTGCCTCCCAAATCATCCCTGCTGGATAATAAAAGTTGCTGGCAGCCTATAGCTGGGCAGGAAGTGGAAGGCCGGACTTCCTGTTTGGGAGAAATGAACTCTATGGAGAGAAAAGAGGAAAGTTTTTCAAAAGGAAGCCTGGGCAGAGACGGACATGACTATGATCCTGGAAGGTACAGCTAGCCACATGACTGGGTGGGGCTAGGTGGATGGGTTAAATTAGATGAGCTAGTCAACAGTCTACCCAACTAAGACCTAAGCTTTGAAATATTAAAAAGGTTTTGGTGTCTGCTGCTACAGAGGGCTCCAAGGCTGCAGGTTTCTGGAGTCCTTCCCCCATACTGGGCTGTTACTTCTGGTGACACAGATGCCTCTGAGTTGTCCCTGATCCTATAAGTAACCCCAATAAAAATACAGTGGTTCACCACCAAGCTGTACTGAGTAGAATTGTTACTTTGGTCTGTCATAGATTCCTTATTTGGTGGGGGGCAGAGTCAAGTCAGGAAAAGCCTCACTGTGGAAATAATGATACAGAGAAAACAGCACTGCTGATAAAAAATGACTGTTCCACAGGGAGAACTCAATGATGCGTGCCTAAAGTTCCAGCTGTTTCAAGAGTTGAGTGAGACAAAAGGATGACTTGAGCCCAGGGATTCCAGGCCAGCCTGAGGAACATAGAACCTATCTCAAAAAAACAATAAAAAAATTAAATGGACTGGGGACGTGGCTCAGTCAATATAGTGCTTGCCTGGCGTGTATGAAGCTGTGGGTTCAAGCCCAACACCACATAAAACTTCACCTGGTGGCATTGCCTGGAATCACAGCACGTAGGAGGCAGAGGTGGGAGAATCAGAAGTTCCAGGGTATCCCTTGGCTAGTGAGTGTATGAGCATCCTGGGCTAAGTGAGGTCTCAAACGAAAAAAAAAAAAAAAAAAAAAAACAGCCTTTTTGTTATTGAAGAAGAAATCGTTGGCCTCACACACATGCTTAGCATGCTTTCCGTCGCTGTGCTACATCCTGATTCCCAAAAATTGTGTCAGTTAAAAATGAAAATTAAAGGGCTGGAGAGATGGCTCAGTGGTTAAGAGCACTGCCTGCTCTTCCAAAGGACCCAGGTTCAATTCCCAGCACCCACATGGCAGCTCACAACTGTCTGTAACTCCAAGATCTGACACCCTCACACCAACACACATAAATTTAAATTAAATATTTTAAAAAGTGAAAATTAAGAGGACTAAAGAGATGGCTCAGTGGTTAGGAGTACTTGCTGCTATTCCAAAGGACCTACATTTGATTCACGGTATCCACACAGGATGGCTCACAGCAGCTTGTCCAGCTCCGGAGGATCCAATGACTTCTGGCCTCTTCAAATGATGTACACACAAACAGAAGTAATTTTTTAAATTAAAAAATAAATAAATAAAAGTTGGGTGGTGGTAGAGCATGCCTTTAATCCTAGTACTTGGCAGACAAAACTCTGTGAGTTCAAGGCCAGACTGGGCTACAGAGCAAGTTCCAGGACAGTCAGGGCTTCATAGTGAGACCCTCTCTCTCAAAAAAAAGAAAAAAGAAAAAAAGAAATTAAAAAAATTTTTTTCAAAATAATTTCACTGCACTAACAGGCCAAAAGAGGCACCTGACACCCCACAGCTGTAGTTATAGGGGGCTGTGAGCCACCAGATGTGGGTGCTGAGAGGTGAACTCGGGTCCTCTGCAAGAACAGCAAACAATCTTAACTCCTGTCCCATCTGTTCAGGTGCTCCTCCCCTTCTGAGACATGGTTTTGTGTAACCTAAGCTGGCCTCCATCACTATGGAGCTGAGGATGACCTTGAACTTCTGTCTTCCTGCCTTCACCTGCCCTGTGCTGGTGACTACAGGTGTTTATCACCATATCTCTTTTACAAAAGTGCTGAGGATAAAACCCATGCTAGGTAGGCACTGTAAAAGTAACTTACTCTCCTGGCTTAATTATTGTCTGGGAGGCTTATTGCCTCCTTCTGCTTAGCTAGGCCTAGTCCTGGAAGCTTCTAGCCTCTGTACACTCTAACCTAGGCCTAAAATGGTTTCAGCCTCTGAGACTTACTGCTTAATAAAGTCACCCTTATTTGTTCTTTCTGAGCTCCAGGCTGGCTGGTTCAACTTAGGTGTTCTGGCTCAAACTCCTCTCTCACATGACTGACTCAATCTAGCTTCTCTCCCCGCATGCAATTGCTCTGTTTAGCCTCAAACTAACTTAGCAACCTGCTCTAATCTGGCTTCTTCTCACTCTGTTTCACTCCATCTTCACCTGCATTTTCTCTCTGTAACCCATCTCTCTGTTACTGTCCCGGTAAAACTGCCTCCTCTTTCAGTAAAACTGCCTCTTAAGGAGTTTTACTTACCTACTTCTTGTGAGAGTTGAGTGTATCCTATTGTGTCAAATCTTCTCTGATTCATCACCTTTTCTGCCACACACTTAGACGTCACTTCCAAACATGGGTGTTTCCTTCTACAGACTAATGTTACTTTTGTTAGAAATTAATGGCATGTACCACCACACCTGGACCTACGCTTTTCTTTACCTGATACTTTCTCTAACCAGGCTGGCCTTGAACACAGATCTGTTTGCCTCTCTAACTCCTGGATTAAAGGTTATGTATTCCAGCCAGATCACACAGACCTAGATCATCTTTGGGTGTGACCTCTTGCCAGCCAGATCACATAGACCTAGAAGGTCTCTGGATGTGAACTCTTGCCGGAATAACCACGTTCTAAATTAATACACCTCCACAAAGCACTCTACCAGCTGAGCTACATCCTCAGCAGCAGATTCATTTCATCTTGATGCTGTTCGACAGAAGCCAGCATACAAACTGGCTGTAGAAGTGTTGGACCCTAGAGTCCACTCGGGTAGGGGGGTCGTCGCGAGAGACCACTCGAGGACCACAGTGTTGATGCAAAAGCACAAGGTTTATTGCTGACGCGTCAGGGGACCTCAGCACTCACTCGGGAGGGAGGCGCCCCGAGTCACTGTTACAGGCTGCTCTTAAAAGCTAAAACCACAAAGGTTAGGAGGGGCTGCGTGCCCTATGTTAGGATTGGCCCTGGTGGTCGCTAAGGGTGCTTGTCTAAATGTTATTGGCTATTGCAGGGGTCGTTGGTCTTGGGAGCTATTCTTGGCAGGGAGGGGTATAAGGGAGTTTCCAGAGAGTTTCCAGATGGTACTTTTCTGAAAATCATTTACCTTAGTTGAAATTGTTTATCTCGGTTGGCCACCTTGATCTCAGAAACTGAAACTGACCTTCAATTCTTTCTGGGTCACTTTCCTAAGCTTGTCTGGGTTACGTTCCCAGGCTTAGGCTGAGAGAGAGAGAGCCTTACAGAAGAACAGAATTTTTTTTTTTTTAAACGGGGAAAGAAACACAGGAAGGTGGATGGAGTTTCATTCAGTTTTTATCACCTGAAGTTTTAGCAATAGTTTAGATTTTCGTAACAGCTTCAGAATTTTAACGGATGCAATACAGACAGAGGGAGAAAGAATATGTGTGAGCTCAGCACCATAACACACACCAGTAATCCCTGCACTCCGAAAGCTGAGGTAGGAAAATCCTGAGTTTGATGCCAGCCTAGGCCACACTGTGAGTTGGAGGCCAGCTTAGGCTGTGTTAAGACCCTATCCAAAAATAAATTTTTAAAAAATATTTAAGGAGCCGGGCGTGGTGGCGCACGCCTTTAATCCCAGCACTCGGGAGGCAGAGGCAGGCGGATCGCTGTGAGTTCGAGGCCAGCCTGATCTACAAAGCGAGTCCAGGACAGCCAAGACTACACAGAGAAACCCTGTCTCAAAAAACCAAAAAAAAAAAAAAAAAAAAAAAAAAATATTTAAGGGTCCATGTGAATGTCAACTGTTACTCCCATGATCAAATAGGGCCCTTGACTATATAACTGTTAAGATCTCAGACCTTAGAAATCCTGACATTCCCCATTCTGGATCCACTCCCCTCTGTTATCCCTCCTGTCTCCCTTCTTTCCTGAACCTTTTTGTAGTCTAGACCGGTCTAGAACTCATTCTGTGAGTCAGGCTGTCCTCCACTACTCAGCAGTCTCGGCAGAGGGGAACCACCAGCCCTGATGAACCTATGATGTCACCTTTCCTTCTATGACACATCTTTCCTTGCCCCACCCTGTCCAAGGTCCATCCCACATCCTAGAGTAATCCGTTCATTAAGTCTTGCCGGCTGTCAGTGATGGGCCATACATGGTCTTTACCCCCACTTATTAAGAGAATTTAGGGTCTGGCCAGGGTGGTGAATGGGGCGTCGAGGTGGGAGGGTCAAGGAGTTCAAAGCCACCGTCTGCTGTAGAGAAAAATTTGAGGTCATTCTGGTCTACAGACCTTGTCTCAAAACAAAAACAAAAACAAAGGGGGGGAGGAGGAAGTGGAGGAGGAAGAGGCAGCAAAGAATCATGGGTCCATTCATTCATTCTTCAAGCATTTACGAGCAGCTTCCATGTGCGCGGCTCTGGGCCTAAAGGAGAACACACACACACACACACACACACACACACACACACACACACACACACACACACACACACACACACTCGCTCTCCCGCCCCACCCCATCCCACCCCCGCCCCACCACCACCCGCCCCAAGGCAGATAGTGGGGTTGGGGCAGGTGGAGGATGCAATCAGAATTTTGAAGGCAGATTCACCTAACCGAAGTAGGACCAGACCTAACCACCCCCGCCCACCGCACAGACCCAGGCTCGGAAGATGCGCTTTCCAGATCTGTCCCTTCTAGTAACCGAGCCAGGAGCTCGGCCCTTGTCTGACTCCGCTTATTCTGGCACTGGGACTCGCCTCCTCCATTAGCTCCTCCTCCATTTCATTCAGGCCCTGGCCTCGAGTCCCATCACCCGGGACTCCCACCTCATTCCCAGTCTGAAGCCTCCATTGGTCAAATGCCATAAGAGCCCGCCTCCCACCGGGATCACTGGCTGCTTAGAAGTCAATCTTCTTCATAGCACACCCCCTCCCATCTCAACTGTTGCCAAGGCTGAGGTTTGAGGAGCAGATAATGGACATCTCAGGATCTCTCGTGATTGGGTCGAAATCCCGGCTCTGGGCGGGGCTTAGTGCCTTAGCTAAGGGTTGCTCAAGGCCGTAGCTTTCCTACAGAGTCACATCTAGCCCACTACTATTGGTAGTTTAGGTGTCGATCAATACTACTCCTTATTTGATAGGACAAATTATGTGTCTATCACAAATTCTCTCATTTCAATTCGCCTCTCTCCTCACAGAACCCTAGCCAGGGCCCCGCCTCACAAGATGGAAGGGATTGGTCAGTTCTCCTGTCACTCTTCTCTAGTGGGTGGAGCCAAGGACCTAAAGGGGCGGTGAATTGGTTGACCGGGCTTCGGGGGGGCGGGGCAGCGGCTCCTGTCAGCGGGTGAAATGGCAGCGGCAGAGCCGGTGACGGCCGCGGTCCCCGGGGGTGGCTGAGTGAGAGGGGCCGGGCCGCCAGGTTTGCGGGACCCCAGGGCAAACGCGACCGCGGGCGGGGCATCGGCGACGCAGTGCAGGGACCGCGAAGCTCGGCGCGGCGATGGCGGCGCTCTTGGTGCAGGTAGGGCGGCCCCGGGCCGGGCCTCTTCTCCTAGGGGCGTCAGTGATGCGGGGCCCGCGGGGAAGCCGAGCCAGGAGCGTGACCTGGGGTCGCCTCGCCTCCAGAACCCGCTCTGGGAGTCTTGACATTCCCAGCTCTGGGCCCTGGAACTCCGGCCTCCGCCCACCCTCATTCGCGATGTCTCCCCCAGGATCCACCCCCCCCCTCAGGGCTTCTAGGACCCCACGTCTCTTCCTCACGATGCCCCCACACACACACAGGCTCAGAAGCCCTGCTTATCTTTCTCAGGACCCCTCTCTAAGAACCTGTCCAGGGCTTGCTTCCCCATCCCCCAATCTGCAGACCTGCCTTACTCCCCCCAACCCCCCATGACCATTCCCCTCCAGTCCACAAGCCTGGCCCCAGGACCCCTCCCATCTACACATGCCTTGCCTTTACGTCCCCCTAAACCTGTCACTTGGGTTCTTGCCTTCTGTGTCTGGCCTGCATCCAAGATGCGAGCCCTGTACTCTTTCCTTCTGACTCCTTCTCCCTCGCATCTTAAATGGGAAGATTCCCAACTGAATCCACAGACATCAGCTCAGCTCAGCTTGCTTGCTTGCTTGCTTGGCACTCCTCCTGTTCAAGGGCACCACGGAGGGGGGGGGGGAAGAAAAATCACTTCTAGTTTGTGAGAGGACCACATGCACTGTTGCTGATCTTGACCCATCTAGATCCCAGCTTCCTGAATAAATGAACGCTCAGGACTTCAAAAGATAATGCTGGATCCCATCCCCTCCCCCCATAGACACACCCTCCCAATTCTTCTTACTGAGACAGAGGGGCGGGGAGGGAAGGAGGGAGGGAGATAGATCACTTACAGAAACCTAGGGGCAGAACACAGACCCAGTGCCATGAGTGCTTCCCTGCCCCACCCACCTACCCCCCTCTCTCTCACAAACACACACACTGCCGAGAACTTCTACACACCTCCTTGAACCCCAGCAGCCCAGCTTCCTCAACGGGCCTCATAACTCAGACAACAAACAGAAGATTGTGAGGTGGCAGCCCTGTCCCCAGCAGCTAGCCTGTCTCTTCCACCCCATTCTCTTTGAGGTGGGACCACACTGGGACTCCAGAGGGTGTCAGGGCCTAGAATCTACCAATTGCACATCTCTTCCCCTTCTCTGTCTCTCCCTGCCTTGCCCTTCCTAATAGGAAGGACGTTCTTTCCTACACCAGTGTCCCAAAAGGAACCAGTGCCCATTCCCAAATCAGTATCACTACACACACACACACACACACACACACACACACACACACACACACACATATCCCATGGGGAGTGAGACGTTCCAGCTGCTCCTGGCCCCAATCCTAAAGTCTGACCAGACTGGTAGGACCAGCATCCCTGAGCCTATGGGAACTGCTGGCATCAGAGAGATGATAGAGTCTGCGCTGCCATCCAAGGTGCCCATCAAGGTCAGCTTCTGACAGCCCTGTGAGTTCTGTCCCCCACCACCAGTGTTTGGTCAACACAAAATGACTTCGTCTTCCTAGCATTTGGTATCTGCTCAGACTGGGTCAGACCTGCCAAAAGCAAACACCTCTTTGTTTAAGGAATATTTTCAGACCGGGGAAGTATGTTCTGAAGAGAGCTGGGGGAAGGTGAAAGGAGGAAGTGCTCTGCTTGACATATACCCTCCCGCATGCACCATCCCCAGCCAGTCTGCCATTGAGTCAAACTCCCCTCATCCCTGGCTCTTTCATGGTTGTATTGTATTGGTTCTTCCCACTTATTCTGCCCACAGCGCCCATCCTGGGGTCCCACCTGTGGGTTTCCTCTGGGCTCCTGCGGTTGACTGTGGTGGTTTGGAAGGGATCGCAGGTGGCTTGGCCCTGGCACAGAGCTGAGGCAACACAGAGTTGAAAGAAGAGATGATCACAAAACTGGCTGTAGTTTGTAGGACTACAGGGTGTGAGGAGAATCCAGAAAAGCCAGCCCCAACCAAGCATTTAGTATGCCTTCAAAGGCCCTGATAAAAAGCGTAAGCTTCTTTGTAGAGTATTTATAAACAAACTCTGGACCAATTTGAAAGGGAAACTCATCTTGGCCCAGCGCCTCAACTTCTCCATCTGGAAAATAGGGGGAGGGGCAGGGGATAAGCCCTTAGAATAGTAGTACTCTGCTACAAGAGAGGCAGTGAGATTAGGGTGTGGCCTTGTGTGTTTCCTGGGAGCAGTATAAAAGATAACAGTGTGTTTGAGGGGAACAGGCCCCACACACACCTATCAAAGTTTGTAGGATCACTGTCCCTGATGATCCCTGACCTCACTGGATGGTATCTGAAGGACTTAGCCATCTTGCAGGAAGCTGGCTTGAATCAGGGCTGATAGAATGAAGAAAAAGATGGTCTCTTGTGTGGGACTTGTAGTCATGCAGGGGTCTCCAGGTAGGACTAGGGACATGGGAACTACTGGTCAGACATCTTGATGACCCACACAGACTCCCTGGACATGAGGTAGAACTTTGTCACATCTATTTGAAAGCAAGAGTGCATGAAGACTTGAAGGTCATGTGGCCCAAAGGAAACTGCAAGACCTCCTCCCACTCCCCAGGGGACTTTGAACAGATGTACACAATAGGGTAGAAAGGTCCCTGGCATACACTGAATTCTATAGAAAGTACCAGAAGGCTTCAAGGTTTTGAGTGGATGCAACACAGCTCTGCTAGAGCCTGAGGATATGGATCCATTGTCTTTTGTGTCTGTGCTTTGATAGGTACTGGTAGATCAGAAACATGTCTCAAGTTCCTCTTGTAGAATGTAATGTCACTGTTTATGGGTGATGACCCACTGTTCCCCAGGCGATTGACTTAGATATCCTGTATGTAAAGCCTGCACACCCAGTTTGGGGAGAGGGGAAGAGTTGGACCCAGAAGCACACACTGACTGAGCTCATGCCTTGTTCGCTGTGCCAAGCACCATTTGCACATCATCTTAGTTAGTCCTCTGAGTAACCCTAAGGAGCCAGTGTTCTAGTGTGTGCCTTTGTCATCACCCCCTGCTGCTGCAGTAGGGATGCAGGACACAGAATTATGTACACTGTGCTGCTGTAAGAGCCCTGAGAAAGGACCCACACAGCCCTAGGACATCCAGGAAGGTGTGGCAGGGGTGACTTGTGGATGCAGTCACCAGGCAGGCATGGCAGGTTAGGGTGTTCCAGAAGTACTGGACCAGGGACCAGGAGCTGGGAACCAGCATGGTTCCTTCAAGGGATGCGTGAGTTCTTCTGAGGCTAAGTGGGTGGGCTTCACCCTTCAGGCCAGAGTGTAGCAAGTGTGATCCATATGACAGTACACACCATCAGGCACTCACGGGCAGAAAGGGATCTGAAATTGGGAAAATTGGGGAAAGGTACAAACCATACCATCTCCAGGAAAGCCAGAGCCAAGCAGGAGAAGGAAGGAGGTTCTTTCGAGATAGACAGCAGGTCCCCATGTCTAACCCTAGTTGGAGAAGACGCCCATCCCTCTGAGGGACCTTTCCAATGCCCTCTTGGCATAATTTCCCTCCACTTTACTGTCAGTTCTCAGAACGTATCAGTGTGCTTGTGAAATCTTTGTAGGTGGCATGGTAGGTGTATGTGGGTATTCACATATGTGTAAACATACATGTGTATGCATGTACATGTGAAGTCCAGGAGTTAGCCTTGCGTGTAATTCCCTGGGATCTGTTTATACCCTAGATTTTTGCTGAGGTTTGGTTTTTTTGCCTGTTTTATTTGGTGTCTGGGTGTTTTGCCTGCATGTGTACAAACTCTGTTACAGACAGTTGAAAGCTGTAAGTTGTAAGTGGGTACTTCTAGTGTCACCTCCTTAGTATAGATGACAGACTCCCCTGAGGAGTCCGTGGTGTTTTGCCTGCATGTGTATATAAGCACACACGCACACATGGTGTCCATGGAGTCCAGACCCTGGAAAACTGAGTCACAGACACTTGTAAGCTTCCATTTGGGTCCTGGGAATCAAGCCCCGTTCTCTGCAAGAGCGGGCAGTGCTCTTAACCACTGAGCCACCCTCCAGACTTTGTCCACCTTTTTTTTTTTAAAGGTCTCAGCTGGGTGGTAGTGGTGCATGCATTTAATCCCAGCACTTAGGAGGCAGAGGCAGGAGAATCTTTGTGCGTTCAAGACCAGCCTGCTATACAGAACTAGTTCTAAGACAGCCAGGCTACATACAGAAACCCTATCTTGAAAACAAACAAACAAAGATAGATTTTTTTAAAAAATAAAGAGAAATGGGTCTTTCACTGGGCTCTAGGGACCCTCCTGTTTCTGTTCCCCGGGCACTGATGTTACTAGCACATGCCACCATGCTTGTCTTTTACATGGATGCTAGGGCTGAAACTCAGGCCCTGGTGCTTGCATGGAAAATGATGGACTATCTCCCTGGCCCTATAAAATAGGGATGGTATTTTATACCATACACACACACACACACACACACACACACACACACACACACACACACACAGAGTGTACTTGTATGTTCTGCACATGGGCACAGTGTCTGTGCAGGTGCACTCGTGTGCATGTGCATGTGGAGGGCAGAGACTGACATTGAGCGTCTTCCTCTGTTGCGCTCCACTTTGATCCAAGACAGCATCTCTTGCTGAACACGAAGCTCTCCAGTTTGTCTAGCGAGCCAGCTTGCTGAGGGATCCCGTCTCTGTCTCCCAGGTGCTTGAATTACAGATGGCCACCATCCCTTCTCTTTTTATTTTTAATTATTTGTTTATATGTGTCCCTGTTTGGCCTCCATGTGTGTCTATGCATCATATGTAATGCCCACAGGTTAAATAGGGCATCACCTCCTATGAAAATAGATGTACAGACAGTTGTGAGTGCCAGTGTGGGTGCTGAGACCTGAACTCGGGTCCTCTGCGAGAACAGCCAGTGCTCTAAACCACTGACCCATCTCTCCATCCCCTCCTGATCATCTGTGACCTGGGCTCTGTGAGTCCAAACACTGCTTGTACAGCAAACTCTGTATCTCCAGAGCCATCTCCGCAGAACCCCCAGGAAATCATTTCACTGATGCCTATCTCCCACAGTTGTGTGAGCAGTCCCATGAGAGGAGGATGCCTGTCAGTGTTCCTCACAGGAGAATCCCAGATTCATATAGCAGTTTCTCAGCAAAGTGTGTTTGGTTTTTACCAGCGAATGGGCTTCCCTCCCTCAGCCATTCCTGGAACAGAGAGGTCAGATCTGTCTGCCTTGGTTAAAAGTAATGCTGAAGGGAAGGCCAATCTGCCTCATCTGTACCCACCATCCAGCTTGAGGAGCCCAGGAAGCTGGCACAGATGACAAATACATCTTCAGCTGTGCACCTGCCACAGGAAGCCCTTGTAAGGGGCTTTGATGTTCCTCCCCTGTCATTTTCAAGGACATTAAATAGAGAAAATGAAGAAAGTTGCCCTTAAGTGAACCTGTTACATTGGCAGAAAATAAGCTGGTAAGGCTACAGAACATAAACTGATTTTTTCAGGTCAGATGAGAATCTGCAGTCATACTGAAGGTATGTTGCTGCTACTGCTGTTGCTATTACTAATAACAGTGATTATAGTTTTACAGTGTTTAATCATTAAAGTGTGTCACCATATAAGGGCAATTTGCACTGAACTATGGGGACCACACAGTGGCCTTGACAGCCCCTACCCTCAAGGAACTACCTATCCAGCAGGGAATAAATATAAGCCACTGCTGGTCCTAAACACAGGACAAAAAAAGGAGAGGTAATAATACAGAGTGGGGGAGGGGAGTAGGGGAAGACAGGAGGGAGGGAGAGAAAGAAAGTGTATGTGTTGGTCAGTTACAATCCTTAGCCCTGATTACAAATTGAAATGTCATGGTGCCCTGCATCACAAAAGGAGTATAGGAAGGATTTAAATTCATATTTCCAGCCCTAAGATTTCAGATATAAGCCAAAAGATCTAGAATAACTATCCACACTCCAAGAATATGGAAACTTGCAGAACAATTTGAACAATGGCTAAAACTGACAGGATATGTACTACATTTGGTAGAGTGCTTGCTTAGCATTCACAAAACCCTGAGTTCTATCCCCAGCACTAGAAAAAACTAGGTTTAATGGATGTTCTCATTTCATTTCTGTTGCTGGAATAAAGTACCTTGGGTAGAAGTTTGAAAGATGGCTCAGTAGTTAGGGTATCTGCTGCTCTGCACAGGAACCAAGTTCATTTCACAACACCCATGTTGGCGGGGGCTCACAATTGCTGGGTTACTCCAGCTCTGGGGATCTGATGCCTTCTGGCCTCTAGGGATACCTGCATTCACATACATTCAGCCACAAAGAGACACAGCTACACATCATTAAAAATAAAATGAATTTCACTGAGCATGGTAGCATATGCCTTTAATCCCAGCACTTTAAAACCCTAAATAAATAAAATGGTTTTTTGTTGTTTTTCAAGACAGGGTTTCTCTACTCTGGAACTCTGGAGCTGCCCTGCCCATTCTGGAATTCACTCTATAGACCAGGCTGGCCTTGAACGCAGAGATTAGCATGCCTCTGCCTCCCAAGGGCTGAAATTAAAGGCGTGTGCCACCACACCTTTAATGGTTAAGAATTTTAACCACTGATCCATCCTTCTAACACACATACCTGGTTTTATGTGATGCTCAGGGTGGAATCCAAGGTTTTATATATGGTAGGCAAGCATGCTGCCAGCTGAACCATATCTCTGGACCATAATATATAAACTTGTATATACATATATATTAATAAATACAATATGAATATGTAATAAGTATATTTTATATGTGTTTACTATATTTTAAAACTACACATATTGTTTTTAAATTAAAACTTAGAAATGGGGGGCTGGAGAGATGGCTCAGAGGTTAAGCGCACTGGCTGCTCTTCCAAAGGTCCTGAGTCCAATTCCCAGCAACCATATGGTGGCTCACAACCATCTATAGTGAGATCTGGTGCCCTCTTCTGGGTATCAGGCACACATGCAAGTGGAACATTGGATAAAACATGGATAAAAAATAAATCTTTTTTTTAAATGTAGGAAGGGCAGAAGCAGAGACTCTAGAGAGAGAAAACCAAGTTCAAATCTTCCTATGACAGAATTGGAGCAGCAACCAGTACCAACCTCTCTCACTTCAGTGTGGCACTTCCTACATGGCATATCTGACTTTTGCTTTTCTAACTACCCTTGTACACATCTTTTTGTTTTTAATATTTTGTCTACAATGCATGAAGTCCTTGACTTGATCACAAGTACCACAAATAAAAGTATATTAATACATATTTATGTATATAATTTATTTTTATAATTTGAGTTTTTTATTTTCTTGAGGCAGGATCTTTTGTTGCCCAGGATGGATTTGGATTCATTATATGACCAAGAATAGCCTTATTATGTTTTTAATTTATTTATCTATTTGTTTTGTGTTCAAGTGTGTATATGTACGCAAGAGCAGTACATGTTGCTAACTACTGAGCCATCTCTCCAGTCCCCAAAGGTTTGTATTATTTTTTATTCGTGTGTGTGTATGTGTGTGTGTGTGTGTGTGTGTGTGTGTTTGAATTTGTGTACATGTGCTTGTGGACACCTGAAGAGGCCAGAAGGGGACATTATGTCCCACAGAGCTGGAGGCGCATGCTTGTCGACAACTGACTAACCTGGGTACTAGAAACCTAACTCGAGTCCTCTGGAAGAGCAGCAAGAGCTCTTAACTGCTGAGCAATCTTTCCAGCCCAACACCCTAAGTTTCAATACACTTTTTTTGTTGTTTATTGGATCAATGTATGTTTGTGCCTGTATATCATGTATGTATTTAGGCATGCAGGTGCATACCACTTGGTGCATGTGGAAGTCAAAGGGCAGCCTCCAGCAGCTGACTACACCTTCCATCTTGTTTGAGACATGGTCTCTTGCTGTTAGGGTGGCTGGACCTGAGCACTGCTGTGGATTCTCATGCCTCCACCTCCTGTCTTGCCTTTGGAATGCTGGGATTACAGACATGCACCACTTGCCCAGATGCACAAGGGTTCTGGGGACTCTTTACCCATTGATCCATCTCCCCATGTTTTTTATTTACTTTTTATGTACATGTATGTCTATGTAAGAGTGTCAGATCTTGGAGTTACAGTTATGAGCTGTCATGTGGGTGCTGGGATTTGAACCTTGGTCCTCTGAAAGTTCAGTCAGTGCCCTTAACCACTGAGCCATCTCTCCAGTCCTATAATCCCCATTTTCTGTCCCTATGATATCCGTTATCACATCTCCTCCAGCTTCTATGGGCTATGGCACTTCCTTGCAATGCCATTGTTGTTGACGACCTTGACAGGCAAGAGGCCTGGTTGATATGTCATGCACTGTCTCTTCATCAGGACCTGCCTGCTGTTCTTCTCAGGGTTAGAGTAGGACAATGACTCCATTGGGGAAAAACCACCGAATTGAAGCACCCTTCCCTATCACCTCCCGTCAAGACCATGTGATATCCTTATGAGGTTACTGTTGCTGCTGACCCTGATCACGTAGCTGAACCACATGGGAATGTTTGTCTTCATTCACTCAACAGATGTTTACTGAGCACCCGCCAAATGCCAATTGTACATTAAGGGCTTAGAGCAGAAAATTAAGATACCGCTTCTTCCTTGAATGTTGACAAATTTATAAGGCAGGCAGGGACCGAAGGCATTGCCATAGAATGTGTGTTGGAGGCTAGGGAGACAGCTCAGTAATTAAGGCATATGTCATGTGTGTGCTCTGGAGGTCAGATCCCTGGGACCCACCTAATGCCTGATGGGTATTGGGGCCCACCTGCAACCCCAGCTGTCTAGCTAAGCTGGCAATGTAGATAAACTCCTGGTCCAAGTGAGAGTTCCTGCCTCCACCTCCAATGTGAGCAATTGAGAAAGATACATGACACAGGACATCAACCTCTGTCTGCTCTCTGCGTGAATCCTAGTGCATATGATGCATCCCCTCACACCCACGCGTGTATGTGCGCGCACGCACACACACATTCATATATGTGGGGGCGGGGAAGCATGTATTTGGGGCTAGGGTATAGGAATATTTTCCGGAAAAAAATCAAGATGATAAAACAAGGTTGACAGAAAGAGTTCATTGGTGGGCCTAGAGATGGTTCCATGGTTAAGAGCATTTGTTGCTATTTCAGAGTTCAGTTCCCAGCACTCACATGATGGCACACAACCCTCCTTAACCCTAGTTCTAGAGAATACACGGTCCTCTTCTAACATCCAAGGGCACCAGGCGCACATACAGTGCAGGCCAGACACTCACACACATAAAATGAACCTAAGGAATAAAAACACAGTGTTAAAAGCTGGGGGAATGGCTCAGTAGGTAAAAGCACTTACCAGCCAACCTGACAGCCTTACTTCAATCCCAAGGATGCTCAATCCCAGGCATGCTCATGATGGGAGCACAGAACTGACTCTCACAAATGCTCCTCAGACCTCCACAAAAGTGCCGTGGCACACACACATACACACACGTGCCCATGCATACGCACACCACTAATTAATTAATTGATTTTTTTAAAGATTTATTTATTATTATGTATACAGTGCTCTGCCTGCATGTACACCTTCAGGCCAGAAGAGGGCATCAGATCACATTATAGATGGTTGGGAGCCACCATATGGTTCCTGGGACTTGAACTCAGAACCTGTGAAAAAGAAGTCATTGCTCTTAACCTCTGAGCCAACCTTCCAGCCTTAATTAGTTGTTTTAATTGAAAAGAAAAAATTGAATTCTCATCCAGAACCAGGACATTAGGTTAACTGGCAGAATGCTCACCCAGAACACTCCAGGCCCTCCCCTCTGTTCTGTCATCAGCACCACACAAGACTGAGCATGGTGATGATGCCTGTAAAGAAAGCACAAAGAGGGCCGGGCATGGTGGCGCACACCTTTAATCCCAGCACTCAGGAGGCACAGGCAGGCGGATCGCTGTGAGTTCGAGGCCAGCCTGGTCTACAAAGCGAGTCCAGGACACTCAGAGCTGTTACACAGAGAAACCCGGTCTGGAAAAAACAAAAACAAAAAACAAACCAAAAAATAAAAAAGAAAAGAAAACACAAAGAATAGAGAGGGAAGGGAGACAAGTGTGCTTGACTCAACTGCACATAGCAGACCAGAGGGGATTTTCTAGAATCGCACCCTAGCCTGCAGGCCCAGAAAGAGAAGGCTCTGATTACCGCAGAATTGTTCTACTTCCCGTGGTGTTCCAACTAGTCCCAGCCCTCACCCAACTTTTTTTTCTCAGTACTGGGATTTTTTTTTTTTTTTCTTTTTCAGTATAGGGCCTCATGCATGCTAGACAAATATTCTGCCACAGAGCTACATTCCCACTTCTTTTATTTTTATTTCTTTTGATTTCAGGACAAGGCATCATGTTTTCTAGGTTGACCTGGAACTCATTGTGTAGCCAATAGCAATCTTGAATTTGTATTCCTCCTGCCTCAGACACCCACGTGCTATGACAGTAGACATGGGCCATCATGCATGGTTTCCCAACCGATTATATTTTTTTTATCTTTATTTATGTTTGCTTGTTTGTTTCTTTATTTATTAGAAAGGGTCTCACTACGTTATCTTCAACTCACTCTCCAGCCCAGTCTGGCCTTGAACTTGTGGTTTTCCTATATTAGCCTCCTGAGTAGCTGTGATTACAGGCCTCGTGGCCACCAGGCCCTGCCCTGTCTTTTGTGCCATAAGTCCTTTGCAGCCTTCCTTATTCTTCATCTTCTTTGATTGAAGTATAATTCATATAACATAAAAGTCATCCACCTAAAGTCTGCCACATGTACAGTGTCATACTTCCATCACCGTTAATGCTAGACACTCCCTATCCTCTTAGGCAATCATTCTACTTTCTCTTCTGCCTTTGTCCCTGGAAAGCACTACTCCACTTCTTGACACTGTAGATCCATCTAACCTGCATATCTAAGTGGAAACATAACAACTAGATTTTCTCACTGGACATAAAGTCTGTAAGGCTCACCCATGTTATAGTACGTGTCAGTGCATCATTCCTTTTCATGGCCGAGTAATATTCCAGTATGTGTTTTTATCGATGCATTCATCTATTAATGGACATCTGCATCATTTGTACTTTGTTGCTAAGTGAGCAGTGCTTCTGTGAACTCTAAAATGCACACTTGTATGTGTAGATGCTTCCGCTGTCTTGGATAGACCTCTCGTGGGAAACTGCTGGATCCTACTGTAAGCCTTTACTTTGAGACACTTTTTGGCTGTTTTCGAATTCTGAGAATTTGGCTGTATTGTAGACATTTTGGGCAACTGTTTCTTACCAGGAAGATCAAGAGTCACTCCTGCCTTAGTGTGAGGGGTCACCAAGTCTTGTGAATGAGCTTAGGAATGATGGAGCTATTGAAGGCCGCTTGCAATAATGGCCAGCCCGCAAGAGATGGGCGTTTCATCTATATTGGCCTGTTGAAACACAGGAAGCAGGGCTGGAGAGGTGACTCCATGGCTGAGGGCACTGGCTGCTCTTGCACAGGACTCAGGTTCAGTTCCCAGCACCCACAGGGCAGCTCACAGCCATTTCAACTCCAACTCCAAAACATCCAGTGGCTTCCGGCCTCCAAGAGCACCAGGCACACATGTGCCTTACTTATATACAAGCAGTAAACAGTAAACAGTCATAAACAGAAAATAAATATTTTTGTTTGGTTTTTTTCAAGACAGAGTTTCTCTGTGTAGCCTTTGATGTACTGGACTCACTTTGTAGACCAGGCTGGCCTCGAACTCACAGAGATCTGGCTGCCTCTGCCTCCCGAATGCTGGGATTACAGGCATGCACCACTACACCCAGCCTCAGAAAATAAATATTTAAAAATAAATTTGAAATAAACCCTAAGAGTGCACTGGGGATATATCTCGGTCTAGAATGGGCACAACTGTGGATTTTATCCCTACATAAACAGGCAAGATTGCAGAGGCCTGTTATCACAGCATTTAGGAAATGGAGGGTGATCAGTTGAAATGCATCCTTGGCTACTTGGTGAGCCTGAAACCAATTTAAGCTACAAGAGACCCTGCACAGTTATGGAGGGAGACGTGACCCACAGGTGACCAAGATGCCCTGGCCAGAGAGGCAGGAAGAGAAGCAGGAAGCTTTTCTCATTAACTAGAGAGGGGAGGGCTTCAAGAAAAAGAAAGGATGGCCAGCAGTGCCCAAACGTCAGAGAGGGCGAAGGAAAAGGAGCTCAGAGCCACTTCACAACTGAGCTTTTATACCTCATGATCTTTGCCCATCAGCACCATCTTTGCCCAGCCTTCAGCTCAGACTCTGCTTCAGAAGCCATGAGCCAGACATATGTGGTGGCTCACGCCTGGGAATCCCAGCCCTCAGGAGGCTGAAGGAGGCTCACAAGCTTGGGGCCAACCTGCACTTCTGTCCTACTTACTTTTCTGTTGTTGTGATGCACTCTCCTGACAAAAACACCTTCAGGAGAAAGGGGTTCTTTTGACTCACAGTTTCATGTCACTCCATCATGTCAGGATAGTCACCTCAGCAGAAATTGTGAGAACACACTCACCGAACTAAAGTGGAGAAGGATAGGCTCTAGTGCTTGCCTCACTTTCTTTTGGAATAGTGTCACCCACCGTGGGTCTTCCCACCTCCATTAAAGTAATCAAGAGATTCCTACCAGCCAAGCCACAGGCTCATAAAGCTGAGGAGTGCAAGTATGAATATCAATGAACTTCAAAAGAATACATGTGCTGGGGCTGGAGAGATGGCTCAGAGGTTAAGAGCACTGGTTGATCTTCCAAAGGTCCTGAGTTCAATTCCCAGCAGCCACATGGTGGCTCACAACCATGTATGATGAGATCTAGTGTCCTGGTGTAAATGCAGGCAAAACACTGTATAGTTAATAAATAAATAAATAAATCTTTTTTAAAAAAAAAGAATACATGTGAGTGACAAGTAGCCTGTGTGTACTCAGTATGTCTGAGTGTGAAGACTCAGTACATTTGAACCCCAAAAGTATAAATCTGAGTATGTTTGTGTGTGTGTGTGTGTTGTATATGTGTGTCAATATGTATGAACGTATGTGCGTGTGTGTGTGTGTGTGTGTGTGTGTGAGAGAGAGAGAGAGACTGTATGTGCATGAGTGTGTGTGTGTGTGTGAATATGTGCATATCAGAGAGTGTGTGTCTGTATGTGAAAGTCTGCCTGAGGCTGGATCATCTTTGCTTATCAGGTACTAGGTAGTCCCAGGCTACCTCATTATCCATAGCTGCTCTCGCCCTGAGCTCTCAATGCTCCCCAAATGCAGCAGTAGTTCTGGAGCCCTCGCCCTGCCTCCACTGTCCATGTTCTCCCAGTTCTGGAGGCTGGCCCTGCCTAGAAAGATCATTCTGCCTTAGCTCTTTGTGGCCACAGCCTTGTCTGGCCACAGACTTTGACCCTGTAGGAGGTCTTGTAGCGGCCCCCTCTATTTCTCCGTCAGAAATGATTAACTCCAAAAAAAGAAGAAGAAAGACAGGAAGAAAAAAGAAATGATTAACTCCTAGTTCAGTGGTTTACAATTGCTTGAAACTCTTCAGGCCTGGTGATCCTCAGCCAGCCTGGCACGCATAGAAATCTATAGCCCTGGGCTGGGAAATAGATTAAAGTCCATGCTATGCAAGTTTTAGGACTGGTGTTTCCCATCTCCAGACCCCATCTAAATGCCAGGTGGTACTTCCAGCTCACAAGCTCTGAGTTTGATTGGCAGACCCTGCCTCAGTGAGTAAAGTGGAAGAGGGATCAAGGATGACTCCACATGCAAGCGCGCGTGCGCGCACGCACACACACACACACACACACACACACACACACACACGTACACACGCATGCATGTATGCACACACGCAAGCATAAGCACAAACACACACAAGACAAAATGAGAGCTGTGAATCCCCCAAGTTCACCAACAGTAAGACATCAGTGGGCAAAGGCCCAGAACTAAGCTCAGGACTAGCATGAAATCCAGATTACCTAGGATCCCTGGAGTTGACTGGGGATTATAGGACGGTGCTCACTGCAGACAGGTGAGCAGTGGTCTTCTCTCATATCGTGTCTGTTCCTCGCTGCCTAAGGAATCAGATGTCCCCTCTGCAGGGCCCATGTGAGGCCCTTTCTGTGGCCGTGAGTCAGAACTGGATCAGGTTGGGTTCAGGAACACAGAGCAGACTTCTGGGATGGAGCACAGAAGGAGGTGGGCAGGTGTGAAGGTGCCGTGCTCTGTTTTCAGGCCAGAACAGAGATTTCCTTCCTGCCTCCTTAGCCCTAGGTATCTCCATGTTCTCAGACCCTGCATACCAGCTGGGCTCACCAAGAGGAAATACAGGAAGGCAAAAGGAACATATCCCCAGCCTCCTTCCCTCCCAGAGCCTTTTACTTTTTTTATTTATAATCTGTGTGTCCTCCCCTAACCCCATGAATAGTCATGTGTGTGAGTACAAGTGCGCATGTACCATGTTGTGCATATGGAAGTCTTAAGGACAACCTTGGGTGTCAGGGCCTCTTGTTGGTGGCCACTGTGTACACCAAGCTAGCTGGCCCACAAGTTTCTAGGGATTCTCCTGTGTCTACCTCCCATCTCACTGTAGGAGGGCTGAGGTGACAAAAGTGTTATGTGCTGCCATGTGCAGCTTTAGGAGGATTGTAGGAATCTACAATAAAGGCCCGTGCCTTTTATTGTGCATTGTATCCACTAAGCCGTTTCCTCAGCCCATTCCAAAGCATTTTCTGACCCCAGAAATGCTCCCTACCAGGGAAATACAACTCTGCCTCCAATCCCTTGGGAGCCCCAGCTCTCAGACTTCCAGCCTTGGCTCCAGGATACATAATAAAGGCCAACACTGGTGGAAAAACATCTCATATGCTATACGTAGCATGCTTGGTTCACAACCACCTTGAGACTGGTCATAATGGATCCTAGTCTCAAGAGACCAGAGAAGTAGCGCGACTAGCCTAAAAATCACACAGGTCATTGACAGAGAGCCAGGCTTCAAATACATGGTTCGATATGATCTACAGCTTTTGTTTTTGTATGTGTGTGAATTAGTGTGCATGTGGAGGCCAGAGGACAACCACAGCTGGTGATGCTGACCACTTGGCTTTATACCTGATTTTTAGATCTTCATTTTATATGTGTGTCTGCGTGTGCCTGTGTGAATGTGCACCATGTGTTTGCCTGCCCTTAAGGGCCAGAAGGAGGGTCTAATCCACTGGGGCTGGAGTTTCAGGAAGTTGTGAAGCACCTGATGTGTGTGCTGGCAACCAAACTTGGGAATGAGCACCAAGTGCTCTAAACCACTGAGCCATAGCTCACGTTGCCACCTTGGTTCTGTTTTGTTTGGTGTGGTCTCTCGATGACCTGAAATTCACCAATTTAGCTAAGCTGGCTGGTCAGTGCACCCCAAGTCCCCTCCTGTCTCTACCTCCCTAGCATTGAGACTAAAGCTCTCACCACCACATCGGCGATTTTAACATGGGTTTTGGGGATCAAACTCAGGTCCTCATGCTTATGTGTGAATACTTTATATTCTAAGCCATCTCCTCACCATGAGCCTTAGCTTTTGTCACCAGACAGGCAGAGCTCAAAAGGCCAGTGTCCTTGAAGGCCCCCAAAAGGCTAAGCAGGTAGCCCCAGGAAAAGTAGGAAAGAAGCCCTGGCATGTGGAGACTGAGATCAGGATGCCCCCTAGGAAGCACCCACCCATACTGTGCATTCGCCAGGCCACTGATTCCTGGCACTTTGGGTGCGGCCTTGGCTTTTCCCAGCCCAGGACATTACTCTTCCAGCCATGGAAGCACCAGACAATTAACAGTGAAGAGTAGCTGCTTGGTCTGTGCCAACAGCACACTCCCCTTGATGAAACAGGGCAAATCAAACGCTGCCATGAAGCTCCAAAGGCAAGCAACAGCAGAGGACAGAACACTGTCAGAAAAGGTCACCAGAAGAGGGGTGTCTGTACCCCCTGAAGTTTCACATAAGATCCTTAGGCCCTCCAGTGACAGAGGTAGGGCCTTTAAGCCTTGGCTGTTGGATAGTACAACTAGGGGTGGACCAGGAGTGGGAAGCCTGGGATGATGGAGTGTTCTCAGGGTGAGCAGGCCGACTCTGCTGGCCCAGGGATGACAGTCCAAGGTAGATATCCATCCACCCAGCGCTAACTACATGTTTCTCTCACCCCCAGATAGAGCTGTAACCTGGCTTCCCTCCTGGCTAATGAGCCTGCCCATCATGGCGAGCCCCACTCTGAGCCCCGACTCCTCATCTCAGGAGGCCCTGTCAGCACCCACCTGCTCCCCAACCTCTGACTCCGAGAACCTCAGCCCAGATGAGCTAGAGCTGCTGGCCAAGCTTGAAGAGCAGAACCGGTAAGTGGGGGGCCAGGGAGGGGGAGCAGGGCTGGTTCCTGGTTTCCCAGGACCCTTCATGCTCCAAGCTGGGCCTGGGCTACACAGAGTAACAGCTACTCCAGGACGCTGAAAGAATGTTTCTCTTTCATCCTCCCAAAGTGGGCTGGATACATTGGTTTCTTCAGAACAGGAACCCACACTTCAAAAGGTCAGATGAATCTGGCTTCCCTTTTCAAAGCCACTTGGTTTTTTTGTTTTGTTTTGTTTTGTTTTTTTGTTGTTTTCAAGGAAGAGGTTAAAGCTCCCACCTGCATGGATGTCTTATTATGGGGGGCTCTGTAGAATATCCGCACTGGGGAATTCTAGGCAGGACCTCTACTGCTGAGCCACACTCCCAGCCCCTTACGGGGGAATTCTAAGGGAATGCTATACCACAAAGTCATGCCCTCAGCCCCCCACTGAGGTATCTAGACGGGGGCTCTACTACTCAGCCACAAGCCTGGACTCAGCCTTCATTAGTCAGGAATGAAGTGAATCCAGCAGATCTGGAGACACTAGCCACAGAGAAGGTACTTTACTGCTTACAGTTCCCAAACTGAGAGGAGCAGACCTGTCAGGAGCCAGACAAGAGCCTGGAGGAAAATGCTGGCAAGAACATTTATGTTGGCTTCCGAGGGCAGGAGTGGGTGAAACAGGGCAGGCAAGCACACAATTCACTGACTTGAAACATTTCAGTTAGCCCTGGCTACAGGTCTGGCCCACGATGCTGGGAACACAACCCTGGGGTGACAAGAGCAGATGGAGAGTAAGCAGAGTATAGAAGCCTGATGGAGGAAGTGGCTAGGGCGTGGGCTCTGGATGGGTTGACTTGCATATGAAAGTTCACTCTCAGGCACATGGGCCTTTCCTATCTTTAATAACTGCCTAGCCATAGGAAGGATTGTCCCAGACGCTCAATCTCTCCAGAATCTATAAAGCTGTCAAAGGTGTCATAAAAAGCATTCCATCACCTGGAAGGCTACGGCAGGAGGATCAAGAGGTCGAGGCAGCCTGAGCTTTGTAACCAGATCCTGTTTTAAAATAAAGAGCTAGGGCTGGAGAGATGGCTCAGTGGTTAAGAGTGCCACCTGCTCTTCCAGAGGTCCTGAGTTCAATTCCCAGCAACCACATGGTGGCTCACAACTATCTATAATGTGATCTGATGCCCTCTTCTGGCCTGCAGGTATACATGCAGGCAGAACACATATATATATATATATATATATATATATATATATATATATATATATATATATCAAATAATAAATCTTTAAAAAGCAAATAAAGAGTTAGAATTATCAGTGGTACAATACTCACCAAGAATGCACTAAATTCAGTCCCCATTTCAAAAACTAATAGAGGGAAAGAGACTGGAGAGATGGCTTAGTGTTTAAAAGCACTAGTTAATTGTTCTTTCAGAAGACCTGGGTTCAATTTCCAATACCCACATGGTGGCTCGTGGCCATTTGTGACTATAGTTCCAGGAGATTGAATGCCCTCTTCTGTCCTTTGGGCACCAAGTGCATAAAGGTGCTCAGACATTCATGCATACAAAACACCTAGAAAGCAAACAAAATTAAATATTAAAAAATAAGAAATAATACCAGGCAGTGATGGGCTATGCCTTTAATCCCAGCACTCAGGAGGCAGAAGCAAGTAGATCTCTGAGTTCAAAGTGAGCCTGATCTGGTATAGCATTTCCTTAGAATTCCCCAGTAAGGAGCTGGGAGTGTGGCTCAGCAGTAGAGGTCCTGCCTAGAATTCCTCAGTGAGGATATTCTACAGAGCCCCACCCCCAAAATAAGACATCTATGCAGGTGGGAGCTTTAACCTCTTCCTTGAAAAAAAAAAAAAAAAAAAATGGCTTTGAAAAGGGAAGCCAGATAGAGTGAGTTCCAGGAAAGTCAGGGATATATAAAGAAACCCTGCCTTGAAAAAACAAAATAATTAATACTAATATTAATAGTAGTAGTAGTACATAAAATTCATTTCCTTAATAAAAAGGAAGAGAGATAGCTTAATCTGTAAAGTGCTTGAATGTAATCTCCAAAATCCACATTAAAAATTAGTCATGCCTTTAATCCCAGCACTTGGGAGGCAGAGGCAGGTGGATCACTGTGAGTTCGAGGCCAGCCTGGTCTACAAAGTGAGTCCAGGACAGCCAAAGCTATACAGAGAAACCCTCTCTGGCAGGTGGGGGACTAGTCATACCTAGCATTTAATCCCAGCACTCAGGAGGCAGAGACAGGGGGACTTCTGTGAGTTTGAGGACAGCCTAGTCTACATAGGTAGTTCCAGGCCAGCCAGGGCTTCATAGTGAGACCCTGTCTAAAAAACAAGCAAACAAAAACAGCAATAGCAAAACACTAGCCATGTAATTCCAGCAACAGGGAGGCGGGAACAGGCAGATCCCTGAGGCTCACTGACTTACCTAAGTGGGGAAGTGCAAGCTCATGAGAGGCCCTGTCTCAAAAAATAAGATGGACTCGAACAGTATCTAAGGTTGGCCTCTAGCCTCCACGTGACTGTGCACCCATGCACACATACATACATGTGAGTACAAAGAAGGAAAAGAAAAAATTGACAGAAGGAGGGAGAAGGAAGGAAAGCAGGAAAGGACATGGTTAATACAGCCTCAAAGTGTCCTTGCTACTCTACAAGGGCCCTCCCTCAGCCAGAGCTTGCATTCTGAGCCCAGCTATGAATCCCTAAATCAGCTGTGTTGAGTTGTCTGATAGAAGCTGATAGAAATGCGCACTCAGCCCCCTGCTTGGTACAGAAGAAGAACACACATTTCCAAGGCTTAGTAGATGAGGGCCATGGCTCAGGGAGGTTAAGTCACCGGCTTGGAGGACCCAAGTTCAGTTCCCAACAGCCATATCGGGTGGCTCACAACCATTCCAGCTCCAGGAGATCCAATGTTCTCTTCTGGCCTCCACGTGCACCTACACACACACACACACACACACACACACACACACACACACACGGCATACACATGTAAAGATAAGCGTTTTTAAAGCAAGGAAAGCAGGCAGTGTGGCTCCAGTCTAACAGGTCAGGCACTTCAGAGGACCTTTGTGTCCAGGAGTCACTGGAATTTTCTGGCCTTCCCTCTCCTACCCTTCCTGCCCAGGCTCCTGGAAGCCGACTCCAAGTCCATGCGCTCTATGAATGGCTCCCGGAGGAACAGCGGCTCCTCACTAGTATCCAGCTCCTCAGCCTCCTCCAACCTGAGCCACCTGGAGGAGGACACGTGGATTCTCTGGGGCCGCATTGCCAACGAGTGGGAGGAGTGGCGACGCAGGAAGGAGAAGCTACTCAAGGTGGCCTGAGGCAGATGTGGGATGGGCATGAGTCTGGCCAGTCTGATCATTCATCTACCATGCTACCAGGCAGGGCCAGGTAGCCCAGCGTAGGCAGAAGGGCCACGGTGGAGATGTGCAGAGGGGACATGAGGACAGGAGAGAGGGGGTAGGATGAGAGAGGTCCTTGTGCCTCCTCGCTTTCTGCTCTGGTGTGGCGGTGCAAACCTATGACCCCTGCACTCCGGACACTGAGGCAAAAGGCTTACCAACTGAAGGCTAGTTTGGACTACATTGTAAGACTTTGTGGCAAAAAAGCTAAGGGCATAAAAAGAATTTGGAGGCTGGGGAAGTACCTTGTCTGTAAAGTGATTGCTGCATTAGCTTGAAGCCCTGAGGTCCATCCCTAGCACCTATAAAAGCCGAGCATGCTGGCACACTCTTGTAATCCCAGCACTAGGGAGGTAGAGACAGGCAGATCCTTTTAGCTAGCCCAGTGGGCATGCTCCAGCTTCATAAGAGACCCTGTCTCACAATACATTGTAGATAGGTACTTGCTGTCAAGACTAACAACCTGAGTTTTAGTCTTATCTCCCATAGTAGGACAGATTCAACTCTTTCAAATGCAGATACAAATTGTCCTCTGATCTCCACATGTGTATTGTGGTACATATTACCTACCTACCTACACACACACATACACACACACACACATGTGCACATGATAAATAAATACAGTTTAAAACATAACAGCAAAACAAAAACAAACAACAAAAACCAAGGCAGATACCTCTGAGGAATGACACCTGAGGCTGACCTCTGACCTCTACATACACATATGTCTGTGCACATATATATACATATATACATACACACACATGAACATGCACACAAACACAAACTAGGCATGAGAATAGCTTAGTGGTAGAGGAGTCACTGAAGGATGGGGGAAGCCCCAGTAAGCACCATGACTAACTAAAGCAGTGACTCGGATGTCCTCTGTACCATCCTAAAAGCAGGGGTAAACCATACCTGAAGTGCTGGTTGGGTTGGCTTTGGGAAGGCTACAATGCATGGGGCAGAGTCCAGCCCTGGCCTCCCTTCCCCCACCTCAACCCTCCCCATGGCAGGAGCTGATCCGCAAGGGTATCCCACACCACTTCCGGGCCATCGTTTGGCAGCTCCTGTGCAGTGCCACAGATATGCCTGTCAAAAACCAGTACTCAGAGCTGCTCAAGATGTCTTCACCATGTGAAAAGCTGATCCGCAGGGACATTGCCCGCACCTATCCTGAGCATGAGTTCTTCAAAGGGCAGGATAGCCTGGGTCAGGAAGTCCTCTTCAATGTCATGAAGGTGAGGCCCCAGCATTGGCTCCAGCCACCTTAGCAACAATCCCCACTTGAGATGACTCTTTAGGAGCTGGTGGGACCCTGTGTTCACCCAGCCTCCTTCCCTTCCAGGCATACTCCCTGGTTGATCGGGAGGTGGGCTACTGCCAGGGCAGCGCCTTCATTGTGGGCTTACTTCTCATGCAGGTAAGTGGCTGCCCTGGGCTCCATCCCTAAGAGATGTGCACAAGAGCATTCCCTGCATCCAGCGACCTCCTAGGGTCACAGCCTTGCTCAGCAGCCACTGACAGTGACCTCTGACAAAGGCCAGGCTAGGTCCCCAGTGTATGGATACAAAGGGGCTAGGTTGACACTTATGCGGCCTGGGTACTGACACTGTTCCATCCAGAATAGGAACAGGGCTTAAGGAGCAATTGAACTGGGAAGAACCACAGACAAGAATTTAGGTGTTCATAGGGGTTTGGGAATTCGTCCAGAGAAGCCAGAGGGCTTTGGACAGGACGAAAGGCGATAGCTGGGAGTGAACAGGGATGCCTCAGCCAGGTAGATGAGACTAGGTCACTAGCAAGGGTTAGGTACAGCTGTTATTTCCTGTTAGTGGCCCTCAGCAAATAACTTCAGCCACAGGTTTTCCATCAATCAATAGTACTGACCATATTTATGTTTTGTTGCATGGGTTCCAGTATCCAGGTACAGTTACAATAAATATAAATGGAATAGAAACAGGCCCTTGTGTACCATAACACTGTCCAGAGCCCAAGCATGCCCTTCTCATTCCTTCTGTTGCACACACACACACACACACACACACACACACACACACACACACACACTCTCTCTGCTGGTCCCTGCAGATGCCTGAGGAGGAGGCCTTCTGTGTGTTCGTGCGACTGATGCAGGAGTACCGGCTACGGGAGCTCTTCAAGCCCAGCATGGCCGAGCTGGGTCTTTGTATCTACCAGTTTGAATACATGCTACAGGTAAGCAGACCAAGGATGGCAACCCTGAGGCTATCTCCAGAAAGCTCCGGAACTGGAAACTCTAGGCTCCGTTGGTAGGACACTTGCCTATCATGCACAAAGCCCTGGCTTCCATCCCCAGTACTTCCTCAGCTGGGCATGGTGGTACACAGCTGTCATCCCAGGATTTAGGAAGAAGAAGCAGGAGGATCAGAAGTTCAAGGTCAGTCTCAGCTACATAGGAAGTTGACAGGCAGCCTGAGCTGCATGAGATCCTGTCCTGAAGAGAGCAGGTGTGTAACATGCAAGGTAGTACACAGTCACGATCCTAGTTTTTGGGTTTATGAGACAGGAGGATAACAAGTTCAAGGCCACCCTGTGCTACTTAGTAAGGCCCTGTCTCAAAATTTAAGAGCTGGGAGGGTGGCGTATGGGTCAGTGGTAGAGGACTGGCTTAGCACACAGAGGAGTTCTGAGTTCACTCCCAAGCTCTGTGGAGGAGAGAAAAGAGGAGTTGAGGGGAAATAGAAAAAGAAGAAAGAGGAACAAAAGAGAGGGAGAGAGGGAGGGGGGAGCAGACCCAGAAAGGTACTCCTGTCCTGTCCCTGTGAGATGAAAGGACACAACCCTGGAGCATGCTGGGAGGGACAAGCCTAGCCAGGACAGGAGTCCCTTGGCTCCCAGAACCACTAAGGCAGAGTGAGAGGAGGAGGGCTGGCCCCGCGTGCTAAGGGTGTGGCGGAAGGAGGGGAAAGTGTTCTCTGCCTGCCTCTGCTTATTACAGGGGAGCTGCAGACGTCTCTGTTTATATATAGCAACCCCCACAGGACTTACTTTTGGCTGGCAGACAGAACCCAAGTGTTTATGCTGCACACACATGCACACGCACACATACATACACCTCATGCCTGTATTCGTACACACACTGGCTGGCTCTGGAAGCCCATGGCAAGTGATAACTGTGCCATCAGTGAGTTATCAGGGAAGGCTCCTCTTTCAGATTCTGAAGACAGCGTGGTAGAGCTCTATCAGGGCTGGAGTTGCAGAAGCAGGAGGCCCAGGCACATACAAAAATGACTGCAGAGGCTGGGTTAGCATGCTTGCATAGCATTTGTGAGGCCCTAGGTTTGATCCCCAATATCCTTCCCTACCCCTTAAAAAGAAAAGAAACATCATGGCTGGGCATGGTGGTACGCACCTTTAATCCCAACACTTGGGAGACATAGACAGGAAATTCAAAGTTCCAGGCCAGCCTAGGCTACATAGGAAGACCTTATCATTAAAAGGGGAAAAAAGAAAGAAACGAGTGCAGGGGCCATAGCTCAGCTGGTTGAGTGCCAAGCATAAACAAAGGCCCTGGTATCTATTCCCTCATATGGTTTGTGCTTGTACAATCACAGCAATTTAAAAGTAGAAACATGAACAGGAAGATCAGGAGTTCAAGGTCAGCTCAGCTACAAAGCAAGTGGAAGGCCAGCCTGCGATACATGTGACCCACTTCCAAAAAATAAACTTTGGTTTTGAGGAGATGGCCCAGTAAGTAAAGAGCTTTCTGCATAAGCGTAAGGACCTGAATTCAGAGCCTCAGCATCCATGTAGAAGCCACTCATGAGAGGATGTTCCTGTTATCCTAGCACTGGTGGGGCAGAGACAAATGGACTCCTGGCCTGCCTAGCCAAATCAACAAGTTTAAGTTCAGTGAGAGACCTTGTCTCAAAAAACAGATAAAGACAAGACAGCTAGAATGTACACCTTTAATTTCAGGACTTGGGAGGCAGAGGCAACCAGATCCCTGTGAGTTCATAAGACAGTCTGAATTACATAGCAAGTTCCAGGACATCCAGGGCCTTGTAGTAAGATGCTGTCTCAGCAGGGCATGGTGGCGCACACCTTTAATCCCAGCACTCAGGAGGCAGAGGCAGGCGGATTGCTGAGAGTTCGAGGGAAGCCTGGTCTAAGAGTCTAGGACAGCCAAGGCCACACAGAGAAACCCTGTCTCAAAAAAAAAAAAAAAAAAAAAAAGGTTTAGATTGAAGAAGACAGCAGTATCAACCTCTGGCTGGCCTCCACACGCATACCCTTACATGTGCATATGCATGTGAACACACACACACACACACACACACACAACACACACCTCCTACACATACCCACCAATTAAAAAAAAACAATTTGACCCTCACCATCTGCCCCCATCAAAGTTTAGAAGGCGCAGGCTGGAAGACCTAAGACTTTCACAGACTAAGATTTATACAGCCAAGCAGGTGTATAGTCTAGAGCACAGAGAGATGCTGGCTCAGTGAAGAAGCCCAGGGCTCTGAGCCTTCTCCAGCCTCAGTTTCCCCAGTGCTCTTCTACTATCTAGTAGCCTGAAGTTGAGTCCCATCACAATTTGACAGGCATTTCCCCAAGCCCTGCTTGTGTCCCCCTGTCACTCAAAGTTCCAGTGTGCCTCAGCTTCCTCCCCAAACACAGGAGCTAAAAGAGGACCTAGGAGGGTAGGTCAGTAAAAGTTCCTTGGAGGCAAGGGGCACTGAAGCCCAATGCCAGCTTCTCCCCTCCCCACACAGGAGCAGCTTCCGGACCTGAACACCCACTTCCGCTCACAGAGCTTCCACACATCCATGTATGCATCATCCTGGTTCCTCACACTTTTCCTTACCACCTTCCCCCTGCCTGTTGCCACCCGGGTCTTTGACATCTTTATGTACGAGGTGAGTGCCCCACAGGCACCCCTGCCCACTCCACTCTGCATATGGAGAGAATCACATCCCACCCCAAAAAACAAAATATGACCAACCAACAGAAGAAAGGAAGGGTTAAAATGCAAGGAGGGTCGAAGCATCCTGGTGGGAGGACAGGAAGTTCACTGGTGGGAGCTCACTGATGGGAGGACAGGAGGCTCTCTGGTGGGAGGAGAGGAGGTTCATGGGGCTGTGGTTACTTTTGCAGGGACTGGAGATTGTGTTCCGAGTTGGCCTTGCCCTGCTGCAAGTCAACCAGACAGAGCTGATGCAACTGGACATGGAGGGCATGTCTCAGGTGGGTCAGGGTGGCTGGGAAGGTGAGACGGTCTCTACTGGAGGTGACAGGCAGGCACAGGAAACCTTCCCGTATGAAAAGAAGGGAAAGAGATGTGGCTAGTTGATAGAGTGCCCACCTAGCCTGCATGAAGGCCTGGGTTCTATCCCCAGCACTACCTAAGCAGGTACAGTGGTCCATGGCTGTAATCCCAACCTCAGGAGGTAGAGGCTGGTGAATCTGAAGTTCAAGGCTAAGCTGAGCTGTACAAGATTCTAAGTGATGGGCTGAGCAGTGGTGGCGCACACCTTTAATCCCAGCACCTGGGAGGCAGAGGCAGGCAGATCCCTTGAGTTTGAGGCCAGCCTGGTCTACAGGGCGAGTTCCAAGTTAGCCAGGGCTACACAGAGAAACCCTGTTGTGGAGGGGGAAGGGAGGACTGAAAAACAAAAGATTCTAAGTGTCAAGGAAGGCCTGGCTTTCTGATGGAAGTCATTGCTGAGCATCTGGGATCCTTTCTGTGTCCCCTCAGGCCTTCCTGAGGAGCCCCAGGCCCTGTTAGGTACAGCCCAGCACAGCACAGCACAGCACAGCACTGGGGAGAATGGGAAGCTAACATTCAGCTGATTTAGGGGTGGGGAAGTCCTACTCACTCTTTCCCACCCACTTTTTGTAAGTCCCCAGGGCTTGCCTGAAAAGTCACCCCTGGCTGAACTGGGAGGGAGGCTTTCAGTTTGTTTTCATCCCAGCCCTCAGCCTGTGGGGCACAGGAGGGGGCCCCTCCCTGCCTGGCCTGCCCCTGGCACAGTGTGTTGGAGCAGAAGCCAGCTTTCCCTTCGCCACAGTTCGCCCATCACACAGGCCTCTACCCCCTCCTAGCATCTTCCAGCTGGTGCTCCAGGAAAGAATGCACAAAGGCCACAGTTGTGTCTGGGAACACGGCATCCATTGTCCAAGACTGCCTGAGTGGGGCAGCTGGGTAGGGGACCAGGACTATGACCACTGGGCTTGTCTGCCCCCTTCCTGAGCAGGATTCCCCCATGCTCAGACCCCATTCATCTCAGCCCTGCCTTCATGAGGTCCCCTAGCCTAACTGTCTTAATGTTATTTATTGTTATTGTTAGTATGGGGGTGGGGAGAGCGAGGGGGGCTCATGGCACTTGGTCTGAGAGCACAGTACTCACAATTCAATTCTCTCCTTCCGCTCTGGGTTCTGGGGTGCAGACTCTTCTTTCTCTCCGCTGTTGGTTCCAAGAATGGAACTCAGGTCAGGCCTGGGTGGCAAGTGCCTTTACTGGCCAAGCTGGATCCCCACTCGCAATCCGCAATCCGGGGCCTGGTTTTCTCAAGCTTCCCCCTAAAGGCAAGCTGGGAAGGCAGGCCTCCCCTCTTCCCCAGCTGTTCCTTCTCACACAGCCGTTCATTTGCACCACAAATGCTGGCTGAGTAGCCAAGGACCACAGCCTGGGTGCCGGGACAAGGAGAAGCCCTAGGCAGTAACAGGATACAGTAACAGCTTGGGCAGACCTTGGTGGTCAGGACCCACGTGACAGTTACTCCCTGTGTCCCCCACAGTACTTCCAGAGAGTGATCCCCCACCAGTTTGACAGCTGCCCGGACAAGCTGGTCCTCAAGGCTTACCAGGTCAAGTACAACCCTAAAAAGATGAAGAGGTCAGTGCCTGGGAATGGAGATCCAGAGAGAGACGCCCTTCCCAACCCCGGGGAGGCGGAAGTGTGACCGTGTGCCCCGTCCCTACAGGCTGGAGAAGGAGTACGCAGCTATGAAGAGTAAGGAGATGGAAGAGCAGATCGAGATCAAAGTGAGTGCCAGAGGCATGGGGGAGGGGGCGAAGATGGGCGCCAGCGAGGCTTTCCCTCGCAAGTCCAGAGATGGCCGCTAGAGGGCAGTCCTATCCAGCGCATGGGTGGACCGGGCTGGCCTGGGCAGACGACAGGCTGTGGATGACCTTTGCCCACTTGACCCTTCCTTCACCTGCCAGCCCAGAGTGGGAGCCCGTACCCCAACCGGCATTTCCTCAGCTGGCCACACAACACTAAACAAGACAGTCAAAGATCCTTGCCTTCATGTCCCAGAACCTCCATGTCATGGGGCAACAGTCAATAAATCACTGAAATAGTATGGACTCCACGGTGTTCAGGATTTGGTCATATGAGAGCCAGACACACCTGGGAGACACTCCAGGCCTAAGAGTCTAGTGCAGAGGGCCTAGGGTAGCAGTGATGCACCTGGTGGGCAGAGCAGCCACAGGCTGGAGGAGCAGGGGAGCCTCTGACATTGGAGCTGAGAGGAGAAAGGCTCAAGCAGGCAGGGTGTGTGGGCTCAGGTGTGGCTGCCCACAGAGAGTCCTAAGTGCATTCCTAGCTGGCCTGCCAGCCCATCAGAGTCCCGTTCCTTCAGTGCACAAAAATGTCTGAGCCCAAACTCACCTCTTGATGGCCTCTGCCTCTTTGTGTAATTTTCTTTTTTTTTTTTTTAAGCTGTTCACCCAACAAACACTGATTGAAACAAAGGTGAGACCTGGTCTTAAATGACAAAGACCTGGCTTCCCAGATGAAGGCACTTTTTTTTTTTTTTTTAAGATTTATTTATTTATTATTATGTACCCCTGCAGGCCAGAAGAGGGCATCAGATCACATTATAGATGGCTGTGAGCCACCATGTGGTTGCTTGGTTGCTGGGAATTGAACTCAGGACCTTTGGAAGAGCAGACAGTGCTCTTCACCTCTGAGGCAGCTCTCCAGCCCCCGTCATTTTTAACTTTAGCCAAAAACGCTGAGGAGCAATGAGTCTGCTTACTTATTATGACAAGGTCTCTCTGTATACTACAAACTGCTCCAGTCCGCCTCAGCCTCCTGAGTGCTGTGCTTACAGTATGCGTGCCACCATCCTCAGCATGGGGGGGGGGGGGGAGGGTTGGGGGGAGCACACACACTGCTGAGACAGGGTCTCATATAAAGCAGGTATATGTGACCTGAAGCCTGCTTTGTAGGCAAGAGTGACCTTGAACTCCTGATCCTCTTGCCTCTGCCTTGTGAATACTCAGATTGGAGGCTTGTGACATCACACCCAGTTGTCTTGTTTTTTAAGATTTATTTATTTTTATGTATATGCTGCTCTATTTGCAAGTACACCTGCAGGCCAGAAGAGGGCACCAGATCTCCTTATAGAGGGTGATGAGCCACCATGTGCTTGCTGGGAATTGAACTCTGAACCTCTGAAAGAACAGACAGTGCTCTTAACCTCAACCATCTCTCCAGCCCACACCCAGTTTATATGGTACTGGTGATTGAAACCAGGGCTTTAGTCATGCTGGAAACTAAGCTACAGCCCCAAAGTTCCACTCCTGATATTTGGAAACCATTACCAATATATAGCCCTATATTCTCCTAATTCATTCTGCCTCCCTTTTTTCCATTTGGGGTAATCAGGAAAGCTAAGGCTCATCAGCCAGGCCCATCCAAGGTCCTCTGCAGGTGGTGGTGCCAGGTGCCCTGACCAGCTGAGTTCAGACTGGACAGAGCAATCCAGGGGTTACAGGCCAGGGTCAAAAGACCTAATCCTCCTTGTCCTTAAACAGTTCTGATCCAGCCTTGTGGGGAAGCTCGGCTGAGGCTCCATTCCTCTCTGACTTGATTTCCTTACATATGATGTGAGTCAGTGACCGTCAGATCCATGATTTGCTCCAGTTGTTTTCTAGGTGTTTCTATCACCTTGTCTCCCCGAGAAGCAACCTAGATGATGTTCTGTGTAACCCACAGCAAGGATTCTAGTTTCATTTCTGCTGCTGTGATAAAAATACTCTGACCAACTGAGGGAATCTGCAGAAATGGCCTAGCAGTTAAGAGCTTTGGCTGCTCTTCCAGAGGACCTGTGTTGACAGCTATCTGTTCCCAACTGTCTTTCTCGGGAGATCTGATGCCCTCTTCTGGCCTCTATGGGCACTCCATGCACATAAAATTAAAACAATTTTTCTTGTTGTTTTAAGGCTTTTAAACTGAAGAAATGATTTGTTTTAGCAACAATTCCAGATTCTAGTCCATTACTACATCACATCCAGTCAGGAACAAAGAGATGCTTGCATGTCAGAATACTCGGTTGCTTGTGCTCAGTTCTATTTCTCCACCCATGCAGTTCAGGATTCCCAGCCTGGGGAATGGTGCTTCCCACAGTGGGCTGTCTCTTCCCATAATAATGAAGGCAGTAAAAAAAAATTCCCTAGCCTGGAGGTGGTGGTGCACACCTCCACAGAGACAGAAGGATCTCTGTGAGTTTGAGACCAGCCTGGTCTACAAAGCAAGGTCCAGGAAAATCAAGGTCTTGAAAAACCAAAAGAAAGGAAGAAAGAAAGAAATCCCTACAGATATGTCCACAGGCCAATCCAAAGTAGATAATCCTTCATTAAGACTCTCTTCCCCCTAGGCAGGAGAGATGGCTCAAAGGTTAAAAGCACAGCGCTCTTCCAAAGGTCCTGAGTTCAGTGCCCAGCAACCACATGGTAGCTCACAGCCATCTATAATGAGATCTGGTGCCCTCTATTGGCCTGCAGGCACACATGTGGGCAGAATATTGTATAAATAATAAATAGATAAATCTTTTCAAAAAAAAAAAAAAAGACTTTCTTCCCAGCCAGTTATGGTGGCGCACGCCTTTGATCCCAGCACTCAGGAGGCAGAGGCAGGCAGATCTCTGTGAGTTCAAGGTCATCCTAGTCTACCAAGCAAGTCCAAGACAGCCAAGTCTCCACAGAGAAACTCTGTCTCAAACCCAGGTGATTCTAGGTTGTGTCAAGTTGACAACTAAAACCACCCATCACAGCCAGGTAGGACTGTCAGTCATCTACTAATGCAAATGATGTCCTCATAACCAAGAGTCTGAAGAGCCTAGCTACGACACATCTGCACACAGCGCCAGCTTCCTGCAGGGGCCTCAGGGGACCTAAACCCACAGAGATTTGCCCTAAATTCCTCATCACAGAACAGAAGGCAGAGCCAAGCATGGGGTGGCACACTTCTGTAAACCCCTACCCAGGAGGCAGGAGGATCAGGGTTCAAAGCTGACTACACTCTACCACAAGACTATATAGAGCAGGAAAATAATAACAAAGACAGTGTCTCCAAAGGGTTTGAAAAGTGGTGGAGAAGTTGCTGAGTATTCAGGAAGCCCTGGGTTCTGTCAAACCCTGGCATCACACCACATACACACAGCACCATGGCCTGCCATCTCAGTTCTCAGGAGGTAGAAGCAGCAGAATCAAGGAGTCACAATGGCATCCTTGGCTACACAGCAAGTTCTAAACCAGCCTGGATAGATGAGATCCTGTCTCAGAGAGAAAGTATGATTAAAGCAAAGGCCAGCTACATGTTCAACATAGGAGGCCTAAATTCTGAGAGGGGTTTATTCCTGAGAGTCTACCTGGGCTCAGTGGCTGCTGGGAGCAAAGCAAAGAGGTCAGGACTGCCTGGCATTGGCTTCCCCGCAAACACAGAGGCCCTGCCCTGGAAAGACAGACTTCCCAGCACACTATAGATGACAAGAAAACATACCATGAAAGCTCTCTTCCTTGTTTCAACTGAAGGTCTTTCTATTTTTAAATCATTTTGGGCCAGGCAATGGTGGCGCACACCTTTAATCCCAGCACTTCAGAGGTAGGCAGATCTGAGTTTGAGGCCAGCTTGGTTTACAGAACAAGTTCCTGGACATCCAGGGCTACACAGAGAAACCCTGTATTGAAAAACCAAAGAATAGACCGGGCATGGTGGCGCATGCCTTTAATCTGAGCACTCAGGAGGCAGAGGCAGGCAGATCACTGTGAGTTCGAGGCCAGGCTGGCCTACAAAGCCAGTCCTGGACAGCAAAGGATACATAAAGAAACCCTATCTTGAAAAACCAAAGAATAAAAAAAATGATTAAAAAAGATCATTTTGAGAGAGAACCTCATGTAAACCAGGCTGGCCTCCAATTTACCCCAAGGATGACACTGAATTTATGATCCTCCTGCCTCTGCCTCTCAAGTGCTGAGATTACAGGCATGTACCATCAAGCCAGGTTTTTGCAAACGAAGGGTTTTCATGTATGCTAAGAAAGCACTCTGCCAACTGAACCACATTCGTAGCACCAAAACAGTTTTATTTTAACATTTGAATTTATTTTATTTTGTGTATGTATGTGGGTGAGTGTGCAATAGCTTGCATATGTCAGAGGACAACTTGTGGGAGTTCTCTCCTTCTACTGTATGAGTCCTGAGCATCTAACTCAGGTCACCAGGCTTGCAGCCAGCACCTTCATCCAGTGAGCCATCCGGCAAGTCCTCATTCATTTTGAATGAACCACCTAGACAGGATTGTGCCTCATTTCCTGACTTTTCTGGCCCAGAACATAAGGTCCCTCCGGGACCTTCCTTGACCTCTGTGGTTGGCATATGAGGATTAAGTGCCTGTGTGTTTGATCTGGAGTGTTCTTCCTCTTCCTCTTCCTCTGCAGAGGCTTCGAACAGAGAACCGGCTGCTCAAACAGCGGATTGAGACCCTGGAGAAGGTGAGGAGTGTGGGCACCAGCTGCTGGGCTCCCAGTCTCCAGACTTCAAAACATCCAGCAGCCACTAAGGCTGGGGCTATTGTTCTGTTCTGAACCAGCTGACTTAAGAAGACTGGGTAGGGCCGGATGTGGTGGCACACTCAGGGAGGCAGAGGCAAGCAGATCTCTGTGAGCTCGAGGCCAGCCTGGTCTACAGAGAGAGTTCCAGGACAGGCAAGGCTACCCAGAAAAACTCTGTCTCGAAAAACCAAAAGCCTGGCTGGGGCAGACATAGTGGTTGTACTCTTGTAAATCTCAGCACTCAGAAGGTGGAGACAGGAGGATGAAGAGTCCAAGGCCAGCTAGCCTGGGCTACATGAGACCCTGTCTGAACAAAATATATGGGTGCCCTTTTCTTCAAATTCTCCTAACCCCACTGAGATTTGTGCTGCCCTGTTCCTGGGGCTTCTTGGGAGACTCATCCCACCCTGGATCTCAGCTGAGCCCCTAGCGTTACGGCTAAATTACAGCTCAGTGGATGGCAATCACAAAGGGCATGGGTTGGGGAATGAGCTCCATCACTGGGCCACAAGGAAGCGCAACCTATAATTTGTAAGTCTCATCCTAGAAAAAGGAAGGGAGACCAGACAGAATGGTGGAGGGGGGGGTGGCCCCACCACTTGAGGTGGAGAGGCATGGACTTGACCTTTGGCCCTACTAGGTTATGGAACAGGGCGGGGGCGGGGGGTAGCTTGGGTAACTCAGTATGACTCTGGGCCCCACTTCCTGTTTCTTAGTACTGCTCATTTGACTGTTCACTGACCACAAGGAGGTAGTGGGTCATGGGCAGGATGTTAATTACCACACCAAAAGCCTCAATTCTTGTTTTCTCTCAAGATTAAAATGCACCCTTGTCCCAGCCCTCTCTGGGATCTCCTCTTCACACACAGTGAAGAGACATTGCTGCTGCTGAGTTTTTTCAGCCCAATGCACCCCAACCTCCCCACTCACATGAACTCCCCTCCAGGACGGAGCTGGCTCTGGCTTTGGTCTTTCTCCGGGTCCTCTTCTGCTGGTTCTCTGGTCTTCGCTCCTCTATCCCCTGCTTCTAGAGGTAGCCCACTGCATTAGTGACAAGTGGTTCTTGTCTGTCTCTCCCCGTCTCCTGTCCCCTGCCTTCTGCTCTGCCTCCTTCCCCTGTTGCTGGGAACCCCCTTCGCCTGGTAGGAGAGCGCGGCCTTGGCTGATAGGTTAATCCAGGTACTGTAGCTTTTCCATATACCTCTGCACTCTCCATCCCAGGCCCTTCCCAGGTCCCTGCACAAGACAGCCAGTAACTGCCTCTTTCCTGGCCACTGCCATTCTGGAGGCAAGGGGGCAGGCCTGGCAACTTGCATGGAGGGGCAGCTTCCAGGGAAACCAATGCTTGAGGGAGGGGGCATGTGAGCTGGAGGCAAACACCAGGATGGGAGGTGTTTATGGGAATGAGTTTAGGAGAAAGCTAACACTCGGAATAGACAGCAGGCTTCCTCCACCAAGGGGCAAAAGATGCCACCCCAATAGGGCTCAGGACCTTTAGAGCATCTGGTTTTAGGTCCTGACACACGTGTTGTGCTAAGCTTACACAAACATGCTCACACACAGGCATGCATGCATGCAGGCACACATACAACCCTCTGACTCCTCTCTGCTTCTGCCTGCCCCCCATCACCACCTCTCACTCAACTGCTGCTGCTGCTACTGCTGCTGCTACTACTTCATTCTTGGATGGCTTTTCTAGAAGCTTCTGCACAGCACCCAGTGGCTCCGAGCCTGGAATGGGGGACAGGGAGTATCAAGTTGGGTGGGAGAGAGGATGTGGGTGGAGGAAGTGGGTCCCAGGAAAAGGTATATTGCACCTGCCAGAAGCCTCTGGCTCTGGATAACAGTCTTTCTCTTTACTTGGGACAGAGGCAAGGGGGAAGGAGCCCAAGCCTGGGAGTTGGGAGCATTTGTCACTTAAGTCCAATAACACCTCCGGAATGTCCATTACTCCCAGGATCCTTCAGGTGGCCTATCCTTCACTATCTCCACCCCCTACATCCTGAGGCCTGCCGTGGACACCCCATCCCAGGCTCTGAGCACTAAAGGCCATGCCTGTGTCACTTACCCGTCTCTCATCCTCTCTGAGTCTCCCAGAGGCCAGTCCTGGGACCAAAGCATATGGTCACAATGATCATGGTACCCTTCCCACTCCCATCCTCACTGTGCTCAGGGGCAGGTGACACGGGCACAGGAGGCTGAGGAGAACTATGTCATCAAACGAGAATTGGCAGTGGTGAGACAACAATGTAGCTCAACTGCGGAAGACCTTCAGAAGGCACAGAGTACCATTCGGCAGCTGCAGGAGCAGCAGGTACCAGGTGGTGGGTGGAATTGGCTGGCAGGACCACACCTCCCACAAGCCTATGTGCCACCCTTACCCGCTGGCCCTCAGAGCTTAGATCTATAAGGTGGGTGAGGGTACCCAGAGGCTAGTGTGGATTTGATGCCCCTCACATCCAGCCAGCCACCCCTAGACTCCAGAGGACATCCTAAGAAGTCCAATTCCCACCCTGAGGTGGGTGTATCTTGTCTTAGGGTTCCTCTGAGAGACAGAGAACCTCTGGGTACCCACTATGGGGATATGAAGAGGTAGGTAGGGTCCAGAGCTAGTATCCTCAGGCTCAAGAGCAGTACTTTTTAAAAAATGAGGTATCCCAGGAGAGGGGCACCTCAAGAGGCCTAAAGCCATCTTGGCCCAGGAAGTGCTGCTGGCTCAAAGACTCAGAGTTCCTGACAGGACAGAAGTCATGGAATAGGGGGCTATGGCTGGGGTGCCTGCCAAGGCTAGGTCGGAGTGCTTCCCTAGAAAAAATGCCCTGCCAGGCCACTAGAGCAGACAGAGGGAGGGACTCAGTTTCCACCCAGAAGCCCAAAGAGAACTTTCTTCCCACCTATCCTTCCCTGTGTTGAATTGGGGCCTGAGGGAGGGGGTAGAGGCCCCAACCCTGCCCCTGGTTCCTGACCATGCCCATGTGTGATTCCACGACTGACCACACTGCAGGAACTCATGCCTCACCCCAGGCCATGGTCCTGGGTCTAAGTCGTGAAGATTTTCAGAAGGCCTCCACAAGGCATGGGAAGCCCCATTCCCAGCACCCCCTCTGGGCAGCCTTCCCTGAGAAGCAGCCGAGCCAGTTCCATTGCCTCTTAGTGCAATGAACAGAGCATGGGTTCACCCAGGATGCCCAACAACTGGGACCCTCTTCCAGCCCAGACCCTCTGGCCTGCTAGCATGGAGGCTGTTCACCATGTAGCCGTCACCACCAGGAACAAATGTACTTCTTTGCCTCCAGGAAAACCCTCGCCTCACAGAAGACTTTGTGGCCCACCTGGAGACAGAGCTGGAACAGTCACGGTTACGGGAGACAGAGACTCTGGGGGCCCTTCGAGAAATGCAGGACAAGGTTCTGGACATGGAAAAGGTATGACTGGAGAAGGAGACAAAGGTCTTGAGTGAGTATTAGAAGATGCAAGAACCAGGCATGGCCACATGCACCTGTAATCCCAGTACTGTGGCAGAGAGACGGGAGGATCTCTGGCTTGCTGGTCGTCAGCCTATCTCCAGGTTCAGTGAGAGACCCTATCTGAAGGGAATAAGAGTAAGTGATGAGGCAGGACACCTGACATCATCCTCTCTCTGGCCTTCTCAGGCACACATACACACACACACACACGCATGCATATCACACACACTGTATACAGAGAGAACAATAAGAGGCAACCAGGGCAAATGCCCCACCCTCATGTCAGTCAGTTCCCATGAAGAGGAGACCTCTCCCTGCTGCTTTAGAGCCATTGCCACCTAGGCACTGTCCCCTACACCACTACACTCTGCACACAGGGGTCCAGGAGTATAGAAGGTGGAGACTCACCCCCAGAGCTCCCTGCATCCTTACTGTGTGGGTTCATATACACAACAGCACAGCCCTGCCCCAAGTCTCACTCTCAGATCACAATGTGGCAGGCTTCCTAAGCTGCCGGGGTCTCCCACTGCACTGTGCATGTCTCACCAGGGGGCTGAGGTTCCAGGATGTAGGGAAAGAGAGGTTGACAGGGGAAGACCTGTTTACCTCCTCTTCTCTCCCATGAAGATGCCCCCAGAGACAAACTAAGGACCACACTTTCCCACCTGCAGCCCTGGAAGGGGGCAACCAGACCTCCCCAGCTGTTCTGTGAGCTGAGTCAACTCAGGCTGAGGATATACCTCAGTTGAGAGAATGCTCACCTGGCAGCCGGGAAGCCCCAGACTCCATCCCTAGTGCACACCTGTGATCCCCTCTCTGGGGAGGTGGGAGAAGAAAGATCAGCCATTGAAGGCCATCCTTAACTACATGGCAACTCTGATTTCAGCCTGAGTTACCTGAGATCATCTCTTTAAAAAGACAAAACAATGAAAACTCTCCTGAGAGCTACCATGAGCCCTTGAATTTGAGAGCAGTCTCTCCGCCAATACCTGCTACAGCTGTATAAGGGCCTAGGTGCCTCTTAGCCCCATCAACACACCTCCTCCACACAGGAGGGAAATGTGCCCAGTCTAGACCCTGTCTTGCCTCCCACACCCAGCCCTAAACAAGAGTCAGTTAGGACCAGGCCTACCAAGGTATATACCAAGCAGCTGGTGTGTGAGCGCCCTCACACCCGAATCACCGGGCCCTCTCCACACCAGGACACAGTATAGACTGGTTTCGGTCAGAGCTGGGAAGAGTACGGGCACTGCCACCTGTCTTACAGCTCCCGCTGATACAGTTCTCAGAAGCGGTCATGGGTCCTGAAAGGGTTGGATCTTGGAGTTGAGAGACCACCTGCCCTCACCGTAGCTGCCCCAGAGTGCATTGTGTAGTTAGCAGTACCATTTAACAGAAGGGCTCACAATTCAAAGGGGTTTCCCACTGACAGACCTGAGACCTATTTTGCAGAAAATAAACCCTTGCTAGGGTTACACATGAGGACCCTCTTCCCCTGGGCCTACTTCCTGCTCTCTTGGGTATGCTGTAGTCTAGGGTGTGGTCCTCTCTTCGCGCAGCTGCCCAAGGCAGAGAGAGATGGGAGGGCAGGCTGGAGGCCTGGGTCCAGCAGCTTAGGCGTGGAGATACAGCAGCTTTCCCAGGTCCTCACTTCCTGTGCCCCTGCAGAGAAACAGCTCGCTGCCAGATGAGAACAACGTAGCCAGGCTGCAGGAGGAGCTCAAGGCGCTCAAGGTGCGGGAGAGCGAGGCGGTGGCCTCTGCAAGGGAACTGAAGCTGCAGCTGCAGGAGCTCTCAGACACCTGGCAGGTGGGGGCTACGTGCGTGGTGAGGGTGCCCCTGGCAAGATACGCCAAAAATGACTGCTTGGCCATACCTCGGGGCTCATCAGAGACCAAGCCTGGCCTCTAGAACCTCCTCACCTTCCCTCCTTTCTAGGCCCATCTTTCCCGCGGTGGCCGCTGGAAGGAGTCCCCGCGGAAGCTGGTCCTGGGCGAGCTGCAGGACGAGCTCATGACCGTGCGTTTACGTGAGGCACAAGCTCTGGCGGATGGCCGCGAATGGCGGCAGCGTGTGGTAGAACTGGAGACGCAGGTAGGCCAGGCCTACAAGGGGACAGGGACGCCCCACGGCGGAACCCTTTACCATCTCATGACCACCCACTCTTGCTGCTGCGACCTCTGGTCCTTCTTCCCAGGACAACATCCACCGCAACCTGCTGAACCGTGTGGAGGCAGAGCGCGCGGCTCTGCAGGAGAAGTTGCAGTACTTAGCCGCGCAAAACAAAGGACTCCAGACTCAGCTCAGCGAAAGCCGCCGCAAGCAGGCGGAGGCTGAGTGCAAGGTGCAGCCCCTGCCTGGGCCTCACAACCCCACCTGGGACCTTGCCACCTCCTTGACCCTCCCTCTGTCCTTCCCTCCCTTCAGAGCAAGGAAGAAGTGATGGCGGTGCGCCTTCGGGAGGCAGACAGCATGGCCGCGGTGGCAGAGATGAGGCAACGCATCGCAGAGCTGGAGATCCAGGTGAGCCCCAGGAACTGGGAGGAGGGTGGTCCCGGGGACTGGCCATGCTCTGACCACCAGTGCCCCGGCCTTACCCTCAGAGGGAGGAAGGCCGCATCCAGGGCCAGCTGAACCACTCGGATTCATCGCAGTACATCCGTGAGCTTAAGGACCAGATTGAGGAGCTGAAGACTGAGGTGAGAGCAAGGGATGCTGGTGCAGGGAGCATGAAGCTAGAAGGGTAAGGGAGGAGGGTGCTTGATGGCAGCGGTTAGGTATGGGTACATCGATCTACATCTCCAACTCACGGGTCCTCCCCGCTCTCCTCCTGCGCACCCCAGGTCCGGCTGTTGAAAGGTCCACCAACCTTCGAGGACCCACTGGCTTTCGATGGCCTGAGCCTGACAAGGCACCTGGATGAGGACTCGCTACCGTCTTCTGATGAAGAGCTGCTTGGTGTGGGTGTGGGCGTGGGTGCAGCCTTGCAGGACCCACTCTACCCTCTGTCGCCTAGGGACGCACGTTTTTTCAGAAGTCTGGACCGGCCGGCCAAGGACAGCGAAGGTAGCTCAGACAGTGACGCAGATGAGCTGGCCACGCCTTATAGCAACCAGGGCCTGGACAACTGAGGCTGGGGGCCCACTCACTGGGAGCCTGGAGGCTGCAACCACCGCTTCCCGGGGGAGAGGGCAGCACTCAGTGACCTTGCTGCTCGGCAGCACTAAGGAATTCTGTGTCTCTGTAGCTCCCGCCAATGGAGGGCCAGGCGGAGGAGGCAGCACAGAGGGCAGGGTCAACTAGCAGGCCTGTCCTACATAGCAGTGTTTACCCGTTCAAGACCATACCGTCCAGGCCTTCCTGAGTTCAAGGGTTACCTGGGCCAGTTACCTGGATGGTGTCACTCTCCTATCATGGACAAGGTCCAAAAGTGCAGAGGTCCCAGGACTTGATAAGCAGGAAGCTTTCTCCTCCCAGTCAGCTTGCCCTTGGGACAAAGGTGGCCCTGCTGGGTAGGGCCCAGGAGCTGCAAGAGGTCTAAGGAAGGTGGGGCAACTTGAACTGGATATTAGCACCCCAGGACAGGCTCTCTGGACACAGTGATTTTGACTAGCCAGCCCCTTGCCACCGGGGACAGATGGCCAGGCTGGGCTTTTCTACCTGGTGCAGGCATCATGGCCTCTGCAGCAGAAACCAAAGTCCCCCCCAATCCTGTGTGCAGGGCCACCTGGGGTGTGAGTGGTCAGTAGGAACCAGCATAGGCCTGGGAAGTGTCTCCCCACTCTCTGGAGCTACCATAGCTGCAAAGAAGAGATCTTTCACCTAGAGCACCCATCTTGCTTGGGGAATACTAATATCACCCATGTTGGCTGGCTGTGGAAGAGAATCCCCTCCTTGGGAGTTCTCAGCCTCGAGCCACCTATCCCTGTGTCTCCAGCCCCACTTCTGGCCAGTTTCCCAATCAGAGCTACTTCCCTTTATCTCCTTGAAGTGTTCCCGTGGTCTCTGCCCAGTCAGAGTTAAGAATGGTGCCAAAGTCCATCAGTGCTCCCCAGCCTCCTATATCCCTTACCCCCTGCATCTTGGGACCCCCGGGGGCTGACCCCCCTCTCAGTGCTCCTAGAGCCTCTGGTAGAGTGGCGTCCCAAGCAATCCCTGGGTGCTTCCTGAGTGAGGTCCCCAGCTCAGTGTCCATTCCTGGTGGCCCACTCTTCAAGTGTTAAAAAAAAAAAAAAAAAAAAAAAGCCTGGGGGCCGGGGCAGGGTACCCCTGAGGAGGACTTCTTATGTGCTCCTCATGTGCCCCTCCACACTGCCCACCACCATTTTGCACACTGCCTGTTCACACTCCATGTCTCCCAGGCAGGAAAGATGGAAAATAAAGTATTTACACAGTCACATGGGATGCTGTGTGGAACAAGCCATAGGGCTGGGAGAAATCATGGCAAGAAGGTGCTGAACTCCCATTCTTGTGTTCTGGAAGTTCAAAGAAGAATGAGGTGGCAAGTTGGTATGAGAAAGGCACAGAGATGGAGAGAGGGTCTGAGCCTGGCCTGACCCCAAATGCCAGCATCAGGAAGAGCTGGGCCCAGTGGCATCCATTTAACAGAGACTCTAGGAAACCACTGGGGTGTGGTGGCCTGCACCTGCCTCTGTCTCTGCTGTTGTGGGAGTGGGTCGTTTGGGGCTGGAGTGCCAGTGGCCAACCTGAGCACTATGTTAACAACACCAGGGCTGAAAAATCAAAAAAGGCTTCATGGGGTAGGCAGTGTGAGACATTTCCGCAAGGACAAAAGCACAAAGGCCCGGTGCTGCAGGGACTAATGCGTACATAGGGGAGGGGCCAGCATCTGGGGAGGAGCCAGAATGTCCAGGAAGAAGGAACGGGCCAGCGGCCGTGGGGGTCTGGTGAGACCAGGAAGGTATTGAGTGTGACTGCTCCAGTTGGGATCAGAGTTTGGGCTTTAAACTGAGGGCAGTGTGATGCTCATGGAGAAGTCTGAGTAAATAGCCTGTTGGATGGGCAGTGGTGGCAGGGATCAGTAACCAGGCCAGTGCATCAAATACCTAAGTCAAGTGATGAGGACAGTAAGGAGAGGATCGTCTGGGAGAAGAGCGCCCAGGGTTAGCTACAGTTTAGCAGGCCAGGGGAGAGTTTAGCCAAGAGCACTAAGACAGCTGTTTACTGCCCAGTGGCACGGAGCACCTGGTACAACACTGATTCCATGTCAGAATAGCTAAGTCCCCTGCAAATGCTCCCATTCCTATCACACAGATCTAACACTGATGCTGTCATTGTGACCACTGCTCCCATGGGGTCATTAATCATCCACACACTCGTATCCCCAAGCTGGCTCCCTGTATCCCCAAGCTGGCTGTAAAGGAGAAGTCTTCACAGAACTTGGCCTTGAGGGTCTAGCTGCCCAGTGTCAACAGTCAGCTTTTTGCCAGATATAGTGATGCCTTTAATCCCAGCACTTGGGAGGCAGAGGCAGGTGGATTTCTGAGTTCTAGGCCAGTCTTGTCTGCAGAGTGAGTTCTAAGACAGCCAGAGCTACATAGAGAAACTCTGTGAAGAAGAAGAAGAAGAAGAAGAAGAAGAAGAAGAAGAAGAAGAAGAAGAAGAAGAAGAAGAAGAAGAGGAGGAGGAGGAGGAGGAGGAGGAGGAGGAGGAGGAGGAGGAAGAGGAGGAGGAGGAGTGCAGTGGCACACACTTATAATCCCAGCACTCAGGGAGGCAGAGGCAGGCAAATCTCTGTTCAAGGCCAGCCTAGTCTACAGAGTGAGTTCCAGGACAGGCAGGCTACACAGAGAACCCCTGTCTCTGGGGGCGGGAAAAATCAGCTTTTTTTTTTTTTCCTCTTCGATTTGTCTTGGAGTTTGGGAACAAGGATACCTGGGGTTCCCTCCAGGGCTCAGCTAAAGAAATGTCTACTTTATCACAAACCTCAGAGTCCAGAGCATGTGCCCCTTCCCCAATAATGGAGGTAGCAGTGCCTCTCTCAGACTGGAGTAACCTTCAAGGGGGAATGCCATATAAGGGCATATATGGAAAGAAGGAGAGAGAAAGCCTTGCCTGGGGTTAGGGGCTCCAAGGACAGGTTGAAGTCTAGGAGGTGGAAAACAGTTCTGATTGGAGGACTTAAATGAAGATGGCAACTGAGAATTCATAGCATCTGGAGTAAGAGACAGGGCAAGGATCCCCCTGAGAGCACAGTACATAGAGTGGCACGGTGTCAACTCCTGGCTCTTCTGCCCTGCTGCAAGCTACAGTCAGGCCAGTCCACTGAGGCCCTACATTTGTGGATGTGCAAGCCTGAGCAAGCTACTGCCTTAACACCATAGCTTTCTTGATGAAAGGAGCGGGACACTGTCTCAGTTTATTTTCCTTTACTTGTAATAAAATACCTTGACAAAAGCAGTGACAGGGAGAAAGGGTTTATTCTGGCTCACAATGCAGCGGACGGTCTATCACTGTGAGGACGTCAAGGCAACAGGAACTGGAAGTCGTTGGTCACTTAGCCTCCAGCCAGGAAAAAAAAGAGCAACGGACACGTTGCAGCCCAGCTCTCTGCTTACACTGTCCAGGGTCCCATTCAGGGAATGGTGCCACCCACAATAAAGAGGTGGGTGTTTCCACCTCAGCCCAAGCAACTTAATCCCCCACAGGCTTGCCAAGAGGCCTGTCCTTTGGGTGATTTCTACACGTGTCAACCGGACACTACCCATCATGGAAAAGTAACAGATAACGTCAAGGTCTCTGCCGTTCCTCTCTACTCAAGTTCATCCTCCAGGCTCAATTGTCAAGCACAAAAGAGAAGGGATACAAGGCAAAGGGGCTGTAGCAAGGGGTACCCAGAAAAGCAAATTACCCTACATCCAGGGTAAAAAGAGCTTTGGTGGCTTCCCAGCTCACTGACCCAGGCCTTTCTGAACCTAACGTTTTCATTGGAAGTGAAATCGGAAAAAGCACAAGACCGCTGTAGGCAGTCTTGCCAGCCCCTCTTCTGTAGAAAAGTCACACCGTTCAGCCAGAACTCCAACTTGCTCAGGCATAACCACGAGTGTGGGTGTAGCCCACCGCTTGGACTTACCTGTGTGGCCCTCTCCCAGCTCCCAAGGTGGCAGGGTGCACAGGGGCCAGCATTCCCAGTTATTCAGCATGTGAACTATGTACATTGTCCACTGAACATAGGGCGTGGCTTAGCCAAAGAGGAGAAGCACAAATGGAAGGCCTAGGCATAGGTGTGGGTGCTTAAGCCAAGGAAAGAGAGGGGCACAGCCTGGGCCTAAAGACACAGCTCTAGAGATAAACACAAACCCGTCTAGGTGTCACCAGAAGTAGGAGCGGAGACTAAGACAAAAGATGTGTAACCGGAAGAGTGGCTTCTACAGCGGTATGTGTGTATAGTAGGGGCTGGGATCTGGCTCAATGAAAAGTCTCCACTTCCACTACAGTCCAATCACCCTGTGGGGAAGCCACATCATCTGGGGAGAAGCTGGTGACCGAAGTGATACTGGCACGTGATTCGTCCAGGGGAGACAGCAATTCGGCCCAGCGGCCCAATTCAGCATCGCTGAGCGGAGCCCGGGATCCGCCCGAGACGCCACCACCCCCAGTGCCCCCTGAACCACCTTCATTGCCTGCAGCTGCACCTTCTGTCGCCGCCAGCAGCAGCGTCCGGCTCAGCAAGTGCTGCACGACGCTCGCCTGCAGCGCCCCCAGCGGCAGCTCGCCTAGGCGAGCGGACTTTGGGCTTCTCGAGGATGTTCCCGCGCAGGCTGCAGCAGTCGCCTTCCCACCGTCAGAGTTCGGACTCGGCTCTGGCTCTACATCCAGAGATCCAGGGGTGGGGGCCACCGACTCGGGTCCTTCAGCCTCGTAGATGGTGCACAGGCCGTCAGAGGAGCCCGGGCCGGCAGCAGGAGGCCATGGCAGGGAAACTCCTATAAGATCAAAAGTGGGGACCAGCAAGATTGCTCAGCGGGAAAGAGCGCTTGCAAATAAGCCTGACAAATGGCGTTTGATCTCTTGAACCTACATAGCGAAAGAGGGAACTTCACCCACCCCACGCCCACCCCCGACCACGCACAACATTCAAACAAGCAAGTGAATAAAACTCAGGATGTGGGTGGAAAAAAACTGAAAGCAAATTAGGGACCAGCAGGGTGCGGAGAGAGATGGCTCAGTGGTTAAAAATACTAGATGCTCTTTCAGAAGACCTAGGTTTGATTCTCCTCCACCCTCGTGGCTGCTCTCAACGGTCTATATAAATCCATTCCAGGTGTTCTGACCAACTCTGCTAACTTCTATGGCACTACCTACATGATACACAAACAAACATACATGCAGGCAAAGCACTAATACACGTAGAATAAAATAACAATTAAAAATAATTAGTGCTGGAAATATGGTTCAGGAAATAATTATGACACTTGCAATTAAGCCTCAAGACCTGAGTTTAACCCACAGATAAGGAGAGAGCTGAATTCTCTAAATTGGATGACTTCCACAAGTGCACCCAAGGAGTGCATGCCCACAAAGAGATACAAACACATACAAAATAAATAAATAAACGTGATTTTCAAGAGGCGGGGCTGGAAAGATGACTCGGAGGTAAAGAATAAGTACAGCTCTTGCAAGGCCCTGAGTTCAATTCTCAACACCTATTTCAGCCACCTGTAACTCAGAGGACTCACACACATGTAGCATACTTTCACACACACATACATATAAATTTAAAAATCGTTTAAAAAAAAAAAAAGATTGAGAAGCTGTCTTTAATCCCAGCACTCAGGAGGCAGAGGCAGGCAGATCCCGGTAAGTTGGAGGCCAGCCTGGTCTACAAAGTGAGTCCGGGACAGCTAGAGAGAGATGTTACACAGAGGAACCCTGTCTCGAAAACGAGAGAGAGAGAGAGAGATTGAGAGAGAGAGATTGAGAGAGAGAGAGAGAGAGAGAGAGAGAGAGAGAGAGAGAGAGAGAGAAGAGAGAAACAGACAGAGGCAGAGACACAGATTGAGAAATGAGTAAAACATGCTTGCACCCCTGCTTGACCACCTGAGTTCCACCCCCATAACTCACAAGGTGGAACGAGAATTTACACCACAGGTTGTCCTCTCACTTTGCAGCGCATGCACATACACACAATAAATAAAATGGAAGACAGAGGGGTGGGGGCGGAGACCAGATGCGGGACTTGACAACTCCTTGGGAAGCTCCACCCCCGAGCCTGGAATCCCTGTTCCCGCATCGTTACCTGGAGCACCGCGCACCGCCAGGGCAGAACCCCGACTCCAGGAGGCCGGATGGCAGGCGGCTAGCTCCGCGTCCGCGGCCGGGGAGACTGTTGCGCAGCCATCGGGCCCGCTGTCGTAGCCGCGGAGCTCCTCCGGTGTGCTCGTGGCGCTGCTGCTGTGGCCTGCCAGGTCCGGGCCGCTCAGCGTGCTGGATGGACTTCGCGAGGGTGGCGGCGGCGGGGCAGGGGCCAGCGCCAGGGTCAGCCGTGGACCTGAGATCGGCACATCGGGACCCGGGGTCGGGGGTCGACGAGGGGCTTGCAGTGGGGGTGAGGCGGGAGGAGAAGGAGGTTGAACAAGGGGCGAGGTCAGGCCAGAAGGGGCCAGCGGAGGGGGCGTGGTCGGAGGAGAAGGCGGGGTCTGTAGAGTAGGCAAAGCCAAGAGCGGAATCTGTAGGGGAGGTGCGGCCGTGGCCAGTGGGGAGGTGGGAGCCTGCAGAGGGGGCAAGGCCACAGAAGGTGGGGTCTGCGGAGCGGGGGAGGTCAGAGAAGGAGGCAAAGCCAAGGCGGGGATCGGTGCAGGACCTGTGGCTGTTTCCTGGGGGCATGCAGAAGAAACTGGCAGAGCGGGCAGGGCCAGGGAAGGAGGGTCCTGCGGAGGGGCCGTGGTCAGGGGTGGAGTGGGTGAGTCTGGTGAAGGCGGGGCCTCTGGAGGAGGAGCTGCCAAGGGAGACGAAGGTGAGGGAGAAAGAGGGCCCTCCGGAGGAGGTGAGGCCGGCGGAGAGAGGAGAGCGGGCAGAGGGGGTGAGGCAGGGGGCAAGGAAAGAGGCAAAGGGTGTGGAGCAAGAGAAGGTGCCGGCAAAGGAGGCGAGGGGAGAGAGTGTGCCTGCTTAGGGGGTGTAGGAAAGGAGGAAGGCGAGGCCTGCAGAGGCGGTGAGCCCACAGAGAGTGGGGCAGATAAAGGGATCAAGGCCAAAGGAGGAGGTGTGGCCTGCTGGGGCGATGAGGCCAGTGCGGGTGGCGAGGTCAACAAAGAGACCTGTAAAGTCAGAGGAGGCGTGACCACAGAAGAGGGAGAGACGTGCCGAGGTGAGGAGGTGGAGGCAGAGGAAGAAACTGGAGGAGAAACTGCTTGAACCGGAGGGTCTTGCAAAGGGGGCGTGGTTGGATTAGAGGGTGTGGCCTGGGGAAGGGGAGGAGACACAGAAAAATTGGCCGGGAAAGGGGGCGGCGGTGTTAGAGAGGAGAGTGGCGACTGAGAGGGTGTGACAAGGGAAGTAGGCTGATTGTGCGGAGAAACTGGCAGAGAAGGAAGAACTTGTGGAGGAGGCGTGGCTAGCGGTGGAAGAGCAGGTGAGAAAGGCGTGACCGAAAGAGTCTCCCGAGGGGACAAAGCTGAGGGAGCCTGGTTGCAAGGCTTACTCTGTCTAAGAGGTGGAAGCGATGGAGAGATTACAGCCTGTGGTGGGGGTGAGTCAGGAGCTTCTTCAGAGCCTAGGCTTGTGGGTGGAGCTAGCAAAGGGGGCGTGGCTGGTGGAGAAGGGAGATTCTGCAGAGAAAGTGGGGAAAGTGATGGTGGGCAATTTACGGCCTGTGAATCGGACGTTGCCTGTGAAGAGGGCTGTGTCTGGAGTTGAAGAGACGCATGTAGAGGAGGGGTAGCGGGTGGAGAGGGAGGGAGCGTGACCTGCAAGGGATCATCCGAGACCAGGACAGAGGAAGCACCAGGTGGAGGGGGCATGACTGAAGATGAGGCGCAAAGCTGGCTCTGTGCAGAGGCTCTGTCCTTCTTGGGGACTGTGGTCTGGGTTGGGTGCAGAGCTTGCTGCCCTTTCGGCTTGAGCTGTGAGGTATGCGCAGGAGCCCGGGGGGTTACCCGCGGCGAGACCCCAGAGCGAGATGGGGAGAGCTGAGGGGTAGCACTGGAAGCCAGGGAACGGGAGGCCGGCTTCTGCAGGCTGCCTCCGGCGGCAGAGCGCCTCCTGATGGCTGGGCTCAGCTGCGTGGCACTGGGTTCTACAGCACAGCTCGCAGGTTTCCTGGGTGCCTCGGTGGTCAAGGGACGCTGCCGGGCACTGGGAACTGGTCGTGGGATTCCCACCTCTGCAGCTGGGGCCCTGGACCGACGGATGATGGCAGGAGAAGGGGCTCCTGAAGTGGGCCCTAAAGAATCTGCAGACAGAGGCAGAGGGGGGCGGATCGCTGCGAGTTCGAGGCCAGCCTGGTCTACAAAGTGAGTCCAAGACACCCAAGGCTACACAGAGAAACCCTGTCTCAAAAGAAACAAAACAAAACAAACAAACAAAAAGTCGAAACGAAACGAAAGTCCAAACGGAACAGGGGTACCTTAGGGCTCAAAGACATATAGAAACCTCCTTGGCAACAGGTTACATACCTCTTCGCATACCAGAGCTCAGAGTGTTCCTTTTGGGCGTCTCTGGTGCTTTAGCTCTGACCGCAGGGTCCTTCGTCAGGGGTTGGGGTCCCTTCTGGACAACAGGGCCTGGTCTAGGCACAGGAGGACCAGTTGTTAGCATTCCCAGTTTCACATCTCCCCATCTGTGAACTGGAGTTGCTTGCCTTTCTGTTACCCAACCAATAACGACCTTTGCCCAGTTTGCACCCGTTATCTGCACGTGTTCCTGAGTTAAGTCGTATGCAATATTTTTGTGTATGTCTGTATAATTGTGCTCATGTCCCATGCATGCATATGTGGAGACCAGAGAGAAACACTGGCATCTAACGGGACCACTTATCTGCCTTATTTTATATTCTGTTTTGTTCGTTATTACTATGTAGACCAGGCTGGCCTCGAACTCACAGAGATCCACATGCCTCTGGCTTGCTTCTGAGAGCTTGGATGAACAGCCAGTGCTACCACACTTGGCTATTTTTTTGGGGGGGGGACAGGATCTCTCACTGAACCTGATGCTAGAAACACCAGAAACTCACCTCTTTTCTTCCCACTTCCCATTTCCTACCCAGAGCTGAGGATACAGTGCTACATCATTAAGACTGTCTTTCACGTGGGTGCTGGAGTTTCAAACATAGGCCCTCATATTTGTGCAGCAAACATTTTATCACACCAAGCCACCTTCTCAGCCCATCCATGTGGAATATCTAAAGGATCCAGATTGCTAAATTAAATAACCCTTGCTTGGGGAATTGAAGAGTTAGAAGAAGTAGCTTGTTACCTGGTGATCCCACTGCTGGCACGCCCTGGGCTAGAAATAGAACCCTGGCCAGAAGTCTTCATAGGGGCCTTCTCTCCTTTCCCAGAAGCTGGGGGCCTGGAGGCTTCAAGGGAGAAGACAAAATCAATACTACTTCTTAAAAAGATGTATCCTAAAAGGAAGAGGGAAAGTGTGCAGAGCGAAGCCGGAGGGTCACAAATGAAGCTCGAACCTGGGCTTCGAGGACCTGCCCCAGCGCTCCGTGCTGGTGCCCCTTGAACAGCGGTCTGTGGAAGAGCCGCTTTGCTGGCCTGTGGAAAAGCCGCTTTGCTGGCCTGTGGAAGAGCTCCTTTGCCGACGCCTGCGGCTCGCTCCACGAGGGGCCTTCGCCCCATAGCTCCGTTTGCTTCCAAGACTCGAAGGGCAGCAGTGGTTACAGGGGGGGAAGGTCGAGCCGACCCAGAGGGAGGCCTAGGGTTCAGAAGGCCAGAGGGTCGTGAAGCCGGCATCCGCGGGGCAGCCCCTGACTTGATCCTATCCCTCTTATCCATACCGCACCTAATGAGGAAGACAGAGGATCAGCATCCCAGGTCCTGAACCACACCGTAAACCATCCTGTCGCCTCCCTGGGCTTCTCCAAGCATCGCCACCCATGGGTGCCTAAACCTCAGCCTCAAGAGCCTCAATTTGCTTTCCTTCCAACCACCCCCACCCGCTCACCAACCCAGCCGCTTAGTGTTGTCCTCAAGTCCCACTGCCACCTCCATCCCCCAAGGCTGAAACGCCCTGTTACACTTACACACACACACACACACACACACACACACACACACACACACACACACACACACACACCACCGCTCATCCCTGCCTTCTTACAAGAACAACATCCATGCCCGACCCCTTGCCTCACGGAGATCCAAATGATCACTCCTGCAAACAACAGGGAACTGCCTCCGGCTTCCAGATTCAGGGGCCTCCAGAGTGCACGACGAGAGGGCTTCGCCAGCGTCCTCTCCCAGGTTCCCCAGGCACCTGCAGGGAGAAAAAAAAAAAGAGTGGCCTCTTTGCCCGCGAACGGGCTCTGGGAGACAAAGAGCTGCTTCCCGGCCCGGCCCCGACCCCTCCCCCAACCTGGTCCCCTCTGCCAGCGATCAGGCCGCTCCACCTGCTCACAGCGCGCGCTCACCTCCACCTCTAAACCACCAGCCGCACCACACAGGGTTGCCTGGGGTAGGGCTGGGCAGGAGCAGCGGTGGCGGGGAGAGGCAAGAAGGCAAGGGGAGGGGGCTGCAGACGACAGTGCCTGGGGAGCTTGGCCACGGCCCCGCCCCTCGGCTGCGGGCGGGGGAGAGCCCAGGATGCGCGCGCTCGCTCTTGGTCCAGAGCCGGGAGCGTGCCGAGGGGGTTGAGAGAGAAGAGGAGGCGCGCCTCCTAGAGAGGTGCCTGTACTGCCTCCCTGTGACCACTCTGGGGGGCGGGGGAGACCTATTACAGTGGCTGTGCCCAACAGCCACGGACTTAACCAGAGAGGCTCAGTGGGGGAAATCCCCGAAAGACCCTCACAGTCTCAAGCTCTTGCACCTGCTCCGACACCCCTTTCTCGAGCACTTGGAGACCAACACTCTCCTGGACAGGGATAGGCTGAGCCTTGGCAACAGTAGGGCGGGATCATTGTGCCTCTGACCCACCAACCAATCCAGCCATTCTGTGTCCCCTGATCCCTTTTCTCGCACTTGACGACGGCGAAGGCTAGATAGCCATGGAATGTCTGGGCCAGGCCACCTATTTTGTAACCTCGACTTTTCTCACAGCCCTTACATGCATGACGCAAGTTGGTGGAGGTTGCTAGGGAATGCGAAGCCTGGGAGTTACTTTTTATTACATTTTTCTTATTTATTATGCGTGTGTCTCTGTCCGCATGCACCAGCCACTGCACACTGGTAGAAGTCAAAGAACAACTTGTAGCACTCTGTTCTCGCCTACAACCCGTGAGTCCTGGGGATAGAACTCAGGTGATCGGGCTTGGTGGCACGCGTCTTTAGCCACTGAGCCATCTCACAGGCGCCCAAACTCTTGGACTTAGAGGATGCACAGCAGACCCCGCATTTGGGAGGAGAGAGGAAGAATAGAGGGATGAAAGAAAGCGACAATGAAGAAGCTAAGAGTGTTCTATTCGAGAGACTCCGGACAGTTCAGCAACTAAAAGATGTCACTCTAGTTGGCCAGTTCACAAACTCCATGGGGGCGGATGCGCCTTACAAGGGATCTTACCCATAGAGGATATTAAACCAATAACCCTGGTCTCTGAGGACTCTCTGAAGTATAAAGTATTATGGGTTGCGGGCCAGTACTCCAAAGAAAGAGGCAGAAGGATCATGCGTTCCAAACCAGCCTGGGCTACTTAGCAAGACTTACAGAGCCACTAACAGGTGCTAGCTAGATTAAAATAAATGAGAACTGGAACAGCTTCCTGAAAGTTCCAGGAGGGCTAGTGAGTAACTGGACTGATGTCTGCTGGACCAGAATTAAGAGCATTTTTTTTTAGGGCTGGGTATGTAGCTCAGTTGGCAGAGTGCTTCTGTGATATACAAAGAACCCTGGATTCTATGCCCAGCAACACATATTCCTGGCATGGTGGTGTACAGCTATCATTCCAGCACTTGGGGGGAGGGGTGGAGACAAGAAAATCGAGTTCAACATCATCCTTAGCTACACAGTGAGAGATAATCTGAAACCAGCCTGGGTTTCATGAGAACCTGTCTCAGAAAACAAACGGCAACATCCAGTCAAAGTGGTACACACCTTTAATCCTAGCACTAAGGAGGCAAAAGTAGGTGGATCTCCGTGAACTGGAGTCTAGCCTGGTCACCATAGTCAGTCCCAGGATAGCCAGAGCTATATAGTGAGATCCTGTCTCAAAACAAAACAAAAGCAGCCAGGTGTGGTGGCACACGTCTTTATTCCCAGCACTTGGGAGGCAGAGGCAAGCAGATTTCTGTGAGTTGGAGGCCAGCCTGGTCTACAAAGCAAGCCCAGGACAGCCAGGACTACAAGAGAAACCCTGTCTCAAAAAAACAAAGAAAAAAGAAAAGCAACACAAAATAAAACAAAACAAAGAAACAGCAACAATAAAAAAAAGTTGTCAGTTTTGTTTTAAACTAGGTCTCATGGTATATCCCTGGCTGTCCTGCTGGCTATATTGACTAGGCTGGCCACCTTCAGCCCACAGAGATCCACTGCATCTGCCCTCTAAGTGCTTAGATTAAAGCTGTACACACCACACCTGGAAAACAAAACTAACCAAAACAAAATAGCAAAGCCCTTTTAGAACCCAGTGTAGTTCCAAAGAGACTCTGTCTCCCAAAAAAAAAAAAAACAAAAAAAAAAAAAAAGAAAACAGAAAAAAAAAAACAAATAGAAAGAGGCAATTTGTGGAGCCTTGGCTGTCCTGAACTCAGATCCACCTACCTCTGCCTCCCAAGTGCTGGGACTAAAGGCATGCGCCACTACTGCCCAGCAGGAGGGGGTGTGGCAATTTTTATAATGAAACTTAACGGAAACAGTCATGAATTGTTTTCACTGAATCTCCATGGCTATAGGTAGAGCAGCAGAATGCGGGTAATGAAAACAGAGCAGGGCTGGGCAGATGGCTCCGCAGATAAGGACTTTTTTTTTTTTTTTTGGAGACAAGGTCTCTGTGTAGCTAGCAGACCAGGCTGGCCTCGAATTCACAGCGATCTGCCTGCCTCTGCCTCCTGAGTGCTGGGATTAAAGGCGTGCGCCACCACGCCCGGCCAGATAAGGGCTCTTCCAAGCCCGAGATCCTGAGTTCAATCCCCCAGGATCCACAAGGTAGAGCAACTTCGACAAGTTGTCCTCTGACTTCACACACACACACACAATTCCCAGACACAATTCACACACACTCACACACACTCACACACTCACTCACATGATAGATAGATAGATAGATAGATAGATAGATAGATAGACAGACAGACAGAAAGATGGATATTTGGTATTTTTAACCCAGTTGGCGGAGACAAGAGGAGGACACATTTGAAGTCAGCCTACCAAAAAAAAAAAGGAGATGAAAGGGGAAGAATGAGAACAGAAATGAGAGAAAAAAGGAAGCAGAATTCTGAGCTATAAGGGGAAGTATTTGATATGTCTGGAACACCTGGGGCAGTAATTGGGGTCTTGTGCACAGGGTGAGGGTGAGCATCTAGAGACTTCTGTGGAATTTTTGGTTTTTTAAAACTGGTCTAGTGTAGCCCAGGGTAGCCTCAGACTCCAGTTGAAACCAAGAATGACCTCGAACATATGCTCCTCCTACACCCACCTCCCAAATGCTTGGATAAGAGATGTGTATCCTCACACCTGGTCATGAGGTGGTGGGGATCAAACCAAGGGATTCATGTGTGATAAGCAAGCGTGGTCCAGCTGAGCTATAGTCTCAGTCCTTAAGTCTAAGAGTTTTAAATATATATGTATATATATATTATATTGTATACAATATGCAATATATTATAATACACAAATATAGAAATATTTAATTTATATATATCACATATAATAATAAATAATATGTAAATATAATACAATGTAGTATATGTATATATTTTATATGTATGGGGGAGGATAGCACATACCACAAGCAGAAGCCAGCTTTGTGGAATGGGTTCTCTCCTTCCACCTCTCTGTGAGTTTTAGGGATCAAACTCAGAACTCCAAGCTTTCCAGGCAAGTAAGTACCTTTGCCTGCTGGGCCATCTCCCAGCCTTAATTCAAGGTTTTAACATTTAGGAAGGTGTCTTTTGTTGGTTTGGCTCAAATTCTTTTTTTTTTTTTTTTAATAATTTATTTTTATTTTATGGCATATGTCTGTGTGAAAGTGTCAGATCTTGACGTTACAGACAGTTGTGAGCACAGTTGTGGGTGCTGGGAATTGAACCTGGATCCTCTGGAAAAGTTGTCATCTGGAAAACTAGTCAGTGCTATTAACCGCTGAGCCATCTCTCCAGCCCACAACTCTTCTGTTTGTTTGGTTGGTTGGTTGGCTGGTTGGTTGGTTGGTTGTTGGTTGGTTTGGTTTGGTTTTTTGAGACAGGGTTTCCTTTTGTTGCCTTGGCTGTCCTGGTACTCACTCTGTAGACCAGGCTGGCCTTGAACTCGGAGATCTGCCTGCCTCTACCTCGAGAGTGCTGGATTAAAGGGTCCACTGCCACCGCACCCCTCACCCCCTCCACTCCCCACACCCCATAACCCCTTCCCATCCTCCCACTCCCAACCCCACACCCGTAACCGCCCGCCCTCCCACCCCCCCCCCCCCCGCATGGCTCTCTACTCTTAACTGCTTCCTCCTTTCTCTCTCCCCTCCTCAGGATGCTTCTATTACATTGAGTACCTCTCAGGGTGTGGTAGCTTATTCATATGGCCTTCTGATTCCCTTTCACCTGAGGGTCTGGTATTTTCACTTCTGTTGGCTGGGTATCATCTACCTGTGGTACTTTCTGCCTTGACAATGCAAAGCCACTCCCTACCCTAAGGCCCTGAACTAGCTCCCCATGGCCTGTCACTCCAGCTTAAACACATAACACATATGGCAAACACATGTACACACACACACACACACACACACACACACACACACACACACACGTGAGTAATTCCTCCCTTCCTGAAAATCAGAGAGTTGCCCAGGTGAGGTATGGCTAAAAGCAAGAGGTTGAGCTTTGTCCAATCAAGAGTTGTAGTCAGGGGGCTGGAGCGATGGCTCAGAGGTTAAGAGCACTGGCTGCCCTTCCAAAGGTCCTGAGTTCAATTCCCAGTAACCACATGATGCCTCACAACCTAGTGTGCTCTTCTGGCCTGCAGGCAGAACACTGTATACATAAATTAAATAAATAAATAGATAGATAGATAGATAAAAAGGGGCGGGGAAGGGGTGGGGAAGGGGTTGTAGCCAGCTGTGTGAGGTAATGCACACTTGCAATTCCAATGCTCATGCTGCCTAGGCTAAAAGATTGCCACTAAATTGAAGCTAGCCTAGGATACATAGTAAGTTCCAGGCCAGCCTGGGCTACAGAGTAACAACACTCTGTCTCAAAAAAGATAACAATGGGCCAGTGTGATGGCTCAGCAGTTCAGGAGGTTTGCAGCCAAGCCTGATGACCTGAGCTTGTTACCCAAGATCCATGCTCTGATCTTCATAAATATGCCATGTGTGTACATGGAAACAAATGTAACAAAAGTTGTTTTTAAGCAAAGGCATGCTTCAGAGGGCTCATTCCATAAAAGCACTTGCTTCACAAATTTAAGGACAGGAGCTCCGTTCTTAGAACTCATGAAAAAAGCCCAGTATGGTGATCTGTACCTGTGGTGACAGCAAGCTAGTAGGAGAGACAGGAGGATTTCCCTAACCACCCCACTTCCCACCCCGAAGCTTTTTAGCTGTCCACGTTAGCCTACTTAGCAAAATCCCAGGCCAATGAGAGACCTCGTTTCAGCAAAAGGCGGCACTGTGAAAGGAGACTAGAGGGACTGGAGAAAGCTAAATCCCGCAGCTAGGCATGGTGACACATGCCTTTAATGCCAGCATTTGGGAAGCAGAGGCTGCTGATCTGAGCCTGGTCTACAAAGTGAGTCCAGGACAGCCAGAGCTACACAGAGAAACCCTGTATTGAACAACAAAAACAAGGTAGGGTGTGGTGGTGCATGCCTTTAATCCCAGCACTCAGGAGGCAGAGGCAGGTCGATTGCTGTGAGTTCGAGGCCAGCCTGGTCTACAGAGTGAGTCCAGGACAGTGAAGACTACACAGAGAAACCCTGTCTCAAAAAAAAAAAAAAAAAGAAGAAGAAGAAGAAGAAAGAAAGAAAAAGAAAAAACAAACAAACAAATTGCCCCAAAAGAAGCCTTTTGCCACGTGGTCCATAGATAGCTCAAGAAACATCTGGATTATCTAAAATGGGTGGAGCAGGTGTCATGTAAAAGCTCTATAAAGAGTTCCATGTGAGGCTCAGCAGTTTCAGCTTTGAGCTTTCCCTCAGCTCACTAGCCCACTCCCACTCTCAGAAGTGTTCTCTCCTCAATAAGCTATCTCCGTTCCTATTTTTCTTCTTTTTCTTCTTCTTCTTCTCCTCTTCCTCCTCCTCTTCTTCTTCTTTTTCTTCTTCTTCTTCCTCCTCTTTCTTCTTTTAGATTTATTTATTTTGTGTACACAGTGCTCTGCCTGCATGTACACCTGCAGGCCAGAAGAGGGCATCAGATCACATTATAGATGATTGGGAGCCACCATGTGGTTGTTGGGAATTGAACTCAAGACCTCTGGTTAAGCAGTCAATGCTCTTAACCTCTGAGCCATCTCTCCAGCCCTCCATTCCTATTTCTAGCCATGTGTCCCTGATCTAAGTCTTTGCTATGGGACACAAGAATTTGGGTGCTTGAGGGCTCAGGTCCATTTGCATGAAAGAAGCCACCCCCACCCCTGCCCCTCCCATCCCCATCCCCTGTGACATCTGAGCTTGCCTTCTGACCTTCACGCACACATGCACATGAACACCCAACACAAAGCAAACACAGAGAATTTTTTTTTTAAGGGTTGTTGTGTTCATACAAGGACCCAGCAATGGAAGAAAGAGGAAAATGAAAACCCTCAGAACCGAATGCCCTGCTTTGGAGTTCTGATCCTGTCATCACGACCTTGCTACCTCCGAGATCTACCATTTGTCATCTGTGTGAGCTCCTGACTCCCCCTGTCACTTGGATCACCTGTACACACACACACACACACACACACACACACAGAACACACCCTTCCTGTATTACATCACACACACACACACACACACACACACACACACAGAGCACCCTTCCTGTGTTACATCTACCCACCCTGAGGCATGACCTCCTACATTCTGTCTATGGTCACACACACACACACACACACAGAGCACCCTTCCTGTCTATGGTCACACACACACACACACACACACACACACACACACACACACGTAAATAAAAATGTAATTTAAAAAGGACTGTCAAGATAGCTCAGAGGGGAAAGGTACTTGCTGGCAAGCCTGACAAGTTGGGTTGGATTCCCAGGACGCACACAGTAGAACTGACTCCCACTGGTTGTCCTCTGAGGTCCTCCCTCCCTCCCTCCCTCCCTCCCTCCCTCCCCTCTCTCTCTCTCTCTCTCTGTCTTTCTCCCTCCCTCCCTCCCTCCCTCCTATCCCTCTCCCCCCCACCCGTCTCACACCCGCTCGCTCATGCGCGCACACACACACACACACACACACACAAATGAGTAAATAAGTAAAAAAACGAAGCACACACACACTTGGTTGCTTCAATTAGAACTCATTTACATGTGCTGGGAGTGGTGGCGCCCACCTTTAATCCCAGCACTTGGGAGGCAGGGGCAGGTGGATTGCTGTGAGTTCGAGGCCAGCCTGATCTACAAAGTGAGTCCAGGACAGCCAAGGCTAACACAGAGAACCCCTGTCTTGAAAAAAACAAATCGCCGGGCGTGGTGGCGCACGCCTTTAATCCCAGCACTCGGGAGGCAGAAGCAGGCGGATCGCTGTGAGTTCAAGGCCAGCCTGGTCTACAAAGCTAGTCTAGGACAGCCAAGGCTACACAGAGAAACCTTGTCTCCTTGCCTCTTCCACCTTATTTTTTTAGGCAGAGTCTGTCACTGAACCTGGAGCACATCCATTTAGGGAGGGTGGGTGTTTGGCCAGCAGGATCCAGGTACTCACCTCTCTCTGTCTCCTTGACTTTGTACATGGGGTGCTAAGGGTCCAAACCCAGGCCTTCATGTTTGAGTGGCAGGTACTTTTTCAGCTAAGCTGCCTCACTGGTATAGTTTTGTGTTTTTTGAAGGTCTTAGTACATTGCCCAAGCTGGCCTCATATTTGTGTTCCCCTTATCTCAGTCTCTTTAGGACTGGGATTACAAGCTATGCCACCATTCCTGGCATGTTTGTAAACTTAATGTCTATCTAGAAGCCAAAGGGCGGGGCAGAGAAGGTAGCTAAATTGAAGAGGGCCTGGGTTGAATCCCAGCACCAAATATACTGGGGTGGGTGGGGTCACACATACAGAACACACACACACACACAGGGACAGATAGACAGACAGACAGACAGACAGACAGACAGACAGACAGACAAACTTGTAATTCCAGCCCTGGAGAGTTGGGGCCAAAAAGACCAGGAGTTCATGTTCATCCTTGGCTACACAGAGTTCGAGAGCAGCTTGTACTTGTAGCCTGGATTCCATGCCCATCACTAGCCTAGTCTACATGGGGAATTCCAGGACAGCCAGGGCTGTGTAGTAATACCCTGTATCCAAAATTTAAAAAAGAAATTTTTTTAAAAGGAAAGTCAAGCATACTAATACAATCCCAGTATGAAGGAGGCTAAGGCAAAAGAATGCTAGCAAGGGGCTGGAGAGATGGCTCAGTGGTTAAGAGTATTGGCTGCTCTTCCAGAGGTCCTGAGTTCAATTCCCAGCAACCACATGGTGGCTCACAACCATCTGTAATGGGATCTGACGCTTCTGGGTGTGTGTGAACACAGATTACTCATATACATTAAAATAAATGAATATGGGTTTTTTTTTTTTTTTAAAGAATGCCAGCAGGTGTTATATAGTAAGAAAGAAAGATCCTGTCTCTAAAAGAACACACGCGCCCGCGCGCGCACACATACACACACACTCTATTTTGGCAAGTTTGAGGCTATCCTAGGCTGGAGTATGGTTACACCCTGTTCTAAACAAAGATCAATAAAACAGGGCATTTAGGCGTAGCTCAGTAGTAGTACACTTTCCTAGTTTAAGGAAGGCTTTAGTTTTGCCGTCTAGCGCCAGGAAGAAAGTAAGGAAAGGAAGGGGGTAGGGGTGAGGGAAAGCCTGCTAAACACAGAAAGGTGTGTTCATGAGCTGCCTGAAGAGTTACTCTAGGTTTAAGGGGTTCTAGCTTGTTTCCAGTCGCTCACTGATCTGGAGAATCTCACTATGAAGACCTGGCTGGCCTTGAACTCTCTATGCATGTAACAGGCCCCCAGACCCTAGCACAACTGGCTCCATGGTGGAAGTACCATCCAGGCCATAAAACTCAGCATGAAGACAGCCCTACTAGGCAAATTGGAAACAAAGGCCTCATCCATCAAAGTGCATAGTTCTGGGAAAGTCTCTACATTTACTGACCTTGCTTTTTGGCTTCTGTAGCCTCTCTGGTGAACACCCCCACAGCAGTGTGTGTCTGCCTCTTCCTCCCAAGTGCTGGGTTTTTCTATTAAAAAAAAAAATTAATATTGGGCTGGAGAGATGGCTCAGAGGTTAAGAGCACCATCTGAGCCAGGTGGTGGCGGCACACGCCTTTAATCCCAGCACTCGGGAGGCAGAGACAGGTGGACCATGTGAGTTCGAGGCCAGCCTAGTCTACAAAGTGAGTCCAGGACAGCCAAAGCTACACAGAGAAACTCTGTCTCGAAAAACTAAAAAAAAAAAAAAAAAAAAAGAGCACCATCTGCTCTTCCAAAGGTCCTGAGTTCAATTCCCAGCAACTGCATGGTGGCTCACAACCATCTATAATGAGATCTGGTGCCCTCTTCTGGCATGCAGGTAGAATATTGTGTACATAATAAATAAATAGATAAATAAATAAATAATATTTCTTTCCATTTAATTATGTACATGCAGGAGAGAACAGGAGCCTACAGAAGCCAGAAGAAGGTATCAGATCCCCTAGAATTACAGATAGTTGTGAGTCACCAGACGTGACTGGGACCTGAACTCAGGTCCTCTGTAAGAGCAGTGCACACTCTTAACTGCCTTGCCATTTCTCCAGCTTCCAAATTCTTTTTCTCTGTGTGCATTTTCACTCTGAGAGTACATGAAGGCTCAAACTTAGCAGCTTCCAGATGTACCTAGGCAGTATTCTTGATTTGACGGCCTCTGACTTGGGTCAGAGCTTCCTTTAGCAGATCGTGAGGCGTGGTCTTAGAGGCTGGAGGTTTAGTTCGTCTGACAGAATGCTTGCCCCACAGCCCTAGATTCCACTGCCTGCTCTACATAACCCACAAACGATAGCCCTGGCCTGTAATCCCTCGGCCTGCAAACCCCCCTGTAATCCTCTCAGGTGGTAGAGACTCAGATGCTGGAGGCAGGAGGATCAGAAATTCGAGGTCATCATCCCTTGCCTACCTGGAGGATTTGAGACTAGTCCCTGTGGAGAAGGAGTGGGGCGGGGGTGGGGGTGGGGAGGAAGATGTAGTTCCAACTTCCAAGACCCCCCTACCTGAACTCTCTGGCCCTGCGGGGTCCACCTCTTTTACCTGAAACACCCCAGGTTAAGGAAAGAGTTTGTCCCTACCCCAACCATCCAACAACTCAGGATGAGCCACAGGCTTGAGCAGAGAAGTGAATCCAGGATGGCCAAGATAACGGAGAAACCCTGTCTCAAAAAAAAAAAAACAAAAACAAAAAAACAAAAACAAAAACAAGCTTGAGCAGAGACAGGCTAGCAGCCCCACCGGTTAGCTTCCTATGGCTGAGTACAGCTCCTGATGAGAGAGAGGCCAGCTCTGAAGAGGGATAGCCCTGTGTTCTTGGTCTTCCCCGATAGGAAGCCTGTGGTGCCCGGCCTTTGGTACCAGGTGGGGATGCTTAAGGGTTGAAAGAACTTCCCAGAACCACTTTCCTGACACCTGCCCAGCTGGTGTATCTGCAGGATACCAGTTTGCCCCCACCGTCAGGAGTTAGTAGGACTGCAGACTTCTAAAGCCCCTGTCTCAAGAATGTCTTGCTTTGCTCGAGGTCGCGTGGCGTGGAATGGAATCGACCTGGGAGCTTCTGCAGCGAGGCGGGGCCGAGCCATTCCCGGGGGCGGGGCGGGGCGGCTCCCCGGCCTCTGGGCCAGCCCTCCCTGACTCACCCTCTCCTGCCCGCCCGGGAACTCTGCGGGAGTCCGGGTCGATCCACTCCTGGAGATCTAGCAGTTGGGCCCCAGACTTCCATCCCTGAGCGGTGAGTACGTATCGGGGGGTTGGGGGGCTTTGGTCCCATGGGTGAAGAGCAACCTAGGAATGGCCCGGGGGAGGATTGCTCAGGTGTGGGTGGCTCCGTAGCCTTGGCAGGGCGCAATCCCACACACACTGGAGGCTGAGGCTGGGAGAGGGGAGCAGTAATCCTCAGCCTGGGCCCCAGGAGCTCGTGTCCTGGGATCTTAGGCAGTCTCGGACCAAGCAAAGGAAGAGAGATCAACAGGCAGCTCAGAAAGACAGGGGAGCGCTTTCTCAATGAGCCTTCTGAAAGCTACAGAACCCCACCCTCACCAACCTGTTCCCTCACACTTCAAGGCTCCGAAGCTTGAAGACTCCAAAATCACGGTTCAAAGTCACAGCGGAATAGGCTTAGGAAAGTGCTAGCCTAGGAGGCCATAAGCCCCCAAGACTTGCCACTAGGGTTAACTTCCCCTTTGCTCAATAGCCCCGTGTAAAAAGAGCAGAGATTAAACTTTGTTTTGTTTTTTATGTGTTTAATTTTTTTCATTTATCTATTTATTTACTTAGTGTGTGTGTGTGTGTGTGCGCGCGCGCGCGCACGTACACATGTACACAAGCGTACACATGTACACAAGCGTGCACATGCCATGCCACTCTCATAGAGGTCAAAGGACAACTTGTAGTAGTTGATTCTTTCCTTCTATCTTATGGGTCCCTGAGATTGAACTCAGGTCTCCTGGCTTGGCAGCAAGCAGGTGCCTTCCCCAAATGAACTGTCTCAGCAGCCCTGGGTTGTGGGTTTTGGGTTTTGGGTGATGTTGTTTTGTTTGAGACAAGGTCATATAATGCAGGCTTGTCTCTAACAAGCTCGCCAGGCAATTTAGGCTGACCTTGATGTGTTCCTTCCTTTTGCCTCTATCCTAAGGAGGATTACAGGGATATGTGCCACCATTGGAGGATTACAGGGATATGTGCCACCATCCCAGGTTTTATGTGGTTCTGGGAGCTGAACCCAGGGCTTGAGCAAGCACTCTATCAATTAAGCCGCATTCTTAGTCCTGACTTTTATTCTGAAAGTTGTTTCTTGCTAGCCTCTCAGCATAAAAGCTGCAGCGGAGGAGGCTGGCTGAGGTTGGGGCATCCTCTGCCTCCATTTCATCAGTAGGAGCAGGGCTAAGGCTTAGATGTGGGAAGGAGTTTGCAGGATCCTCTCAAACCTGGCCTTCTGGGATACCCCTCTTGGGTGTGGTTGTGTGTAGGGACCAAAGAATGCCTTGGGATGTCCTCATCAATGGTTTCTCCACTTTCTTTCATTTATTTATTTATTTATTTATTTATTTATTTATTTTGAGGCATCTCTTACCAAACCTGAAGCTCGTGTTTTTGGCTAGACTAACTCGCCAATGATCATCAAGAATCTACCTATCTCAGCCCTGCACATACACAGAAACAGAGCACTTTGGTAAACATTGATAATCTTAGTGCATTCCAGGGCTTGATGACTAGCCAGTTCAGGTAAAATGCTGAGCCTCAGACTTCACTGAGACACTTTGTCTATAATAATAAAAAAATAATAATAATGATGATGATGATGATGATGATGAGATAGAGGATGGGTAAGATAGCTTAGCAAGCCCAAGCTCCTCAGTTTGAAAACTAGAGCCCACACAAAAAGAATTGATGCTATGAAGTTGTTCCATCACACACACACACACACACACACACACACACACACACTGATGCAGAGTGGTAGAAGACACCTGACATAGATCACTGGGAACACACACACACACACACACACACACACACCTACATATAAAATAAGAAACCTTAAAAACAAAATTATCAGCATTGAGAGCAATGCTAGGTATTCTTTCATGAAGACTCCTTTACTATTTTTCTTTATACTTGCCCCAGTTCTGAGTCCTCCTTCGGGACCCCACCACCACCTGCTCTATCCAGACACAGGGAAAAGGGCCAGCCTTGCATCTGCCTGCTAGAACTTAATGGCAGGTTCTGGAAGATCCAGTTTGAGTCATGGGGTCAGACAATGATAATTCCCCCATGTCTCTGTCTGAATTGTGTGTATGTCTGTCTGCATTGTGTGTGTGTGTTCCTGGGAGCTAAGCAGAGGGCTGCTTGCTTCCGTCCTGTGACTTGTAAATGTGGGCTAGCAGAGTTGGGGCTTCGTGCCACTGTGAGATGGGTCAGGAGAAGGTGGAGACAGGGAGTTGGTCCTTGCTTGAGCAGGGCTTCGGAGCATCCACCAACGCTGTCCTAGATGACAGGAACTCAATGTTTAACAACTCTGCTTTGTTTTAAAATGTCACCGCTGGATCAGTGAGATGCTCTAAGTTCATTTCTCCCCACCCGACCCCTCTGAGACAGGGTTTCTCTGTGTAGCCTTGACTGTCCTGGACTCACTTTGTAAACCAGGCTGGCCTCAAACTCAGTGATATAACTGCCTCTGCCTCCTGAGTGCTGGGGTTAAAGGCAGGCACCACCACTCCTGGCCTGATTCTTTTTTTTTTTTTTTTAAAGAGTTATTTATTGTTATGTGTATAGTGCTCTATCTGCATGTACACCTGCAGGCCAGAAGAGGGCAGCAAATCACATTCTAGATGGTTGTGAGCCCTATATGGGTGCTAGGAATTGAACTCAGAACCTCTGGAAGAGCAGTCAGTGCTCTTAACCACCCAGCCATCTCCCCAGGCCCTGATTCTTTTTGTTTGTTTGTTTTTGTTTTTGTTTTGTTTTGTTGGTTTTCAAGACAGGATTCCTCTGTGTAGCCTTGACTGTCCTGGACTCACTTTCTAGACCAGGCTGGCCTCGAACTCACAGCGATCTACCTGCCTCTGCCTCCCAAGTGCTGGGGTTAAAGGCATGTGCCACCACTGCCTGGCCCCCTGATTCTTTTTTTAAATAAATCATTTTTAAATTTGTTTGTTTGGTTTTTTGTTTTTTGAGACAAGGTTTCTCTGTGTAGCCTTGGATGTCCTGGACTCACTTTGTAGACCAGGCTAACCTTGAACTCACAGAGATCCGCCCACCTCTGCCTCTCCTAGTGTTGGGATTATAGGCGTTTACAACCAGCCTGACTTTTTTAATTTTTTATTTATGTTTATGTACATTTGGTGTTTGGCCTACATATATGTCTGTGTGAGAGAGTTAAATCCACTGATATTTAAGTTACAGATAGTTGTGAACTGCCAGGTGGGTGCTGGGAATTGAACCAGGGTCCTCTGGAAGAACAATCAATGCTCTTAACTGCTGAGCCATCTCTCCAGCCCTTTAAACCTTTCTTTTTCTTTTCTTTTCTTTTCTTTTCTTTCTTTCTTTGTTTGTTTGTTTGTTTTAATTTTTTATTTTTTTGTGATGGTGGTGGCGAGGTTCAAGAGAGGGTTTCTCTGCGTAATAGTCCTAGCTGTCCTGTATTTGCTTTATGGACCAGCCTGGCCTTGAACTCTCTGTCTCAAGTGTTAGGACTAACGGTAAGTGGCACCACGTCTGCCTCCTGTTCTCCTGACTGCTGAGCCATCTCTCCCCTCTAGACCACCATTTCCATCAGATGATGCACATTGGGATTTTATTTCCCTCCAGTGCTGGAGACCCCCTTGCAAACACTCAACAGCCCCAGGTGAAGGGAGGCAACAAAATTTCTTTTCCGGACGTGGTTTGAAGTAGCCCAGGCTAGCCTCGAGTGCCCTAAGTAGGTGAGGATGACTTTGAACTCCGATCCACTTGCCTTAGACTGCCGCTACACTATGTCTAGTTACCTGGTGTTAGCAACTAAATTCAGAGAACTTTACATTCCAGGCAAGTGCCTATCAACTGAGCAATTGCCTCTGCCTGAGACACTTTTTTTTTTTTTTTTTTTTTTTTTTACTTAGCTTTTTTTTCTTTGGACAAGGGAGTACAAGGGAGTGTTTGGTGAACATTGAGGGCTGCCTGCCATCTAAAGGATTTGGTTTTCTGCTCACCTTGCATGTACCTGGTTCAGCATAACTTGGGGCTCTTGTCTGTTCTCTCTTATACAAAAGACTTAATGCCTGTTCCCTCTTCAACAGACCCTCCTACTATATGGAGACATATCCCAGAGTGGTAAAGGGGTCTGGTTGTGAAGTGCCTGTCTCTCAGCTTAATGACTAGGCTCTGAACCCCTACCTTGACCTCACTCACTACAAACCACTGGGAGAGACAGAGCTAGAAAAAAAGAGGCACGGATGTGTCAGAACAGCTGGCTGGTGCCACACATACCCCATTTTTGGCCAGATCCACAAGTGATCAGGGCAGAGTGCTCCTAAGAAGATGTTGACTGTGCTATTCTTTCTCTACCTCTTTTTCTGTCCTTTTCTCTGTCCCTCTGACCTTTTGTCTCTGTATCTGTCCCTCTGTCCATGTGCGTGTATGTCCTCTGCTTCGCTCTGTTCCTCCATCTTTGTCCCCTTGTCTCTCTCTCTGTCTCTTTGCCATATGTGTCCATGAGTGTGTGTGTGTGTGTGTGTGTGTGTGTGTGTGTGTGTGTGTGTGTGTGTGTTCCAGTGTAAAGGCACCTTCAGGGGTCTGAGTCATGGTCTTCCTTTGTAACTCTCCACTTTGAGAAAGTCATCGGACCCAAGGCTTGCTAGTTAGGCGAGGCTGGCTAGCCAGTGAGCCCCAAGGACCCTCCTGTCTCTGCCTCCCCAGCACTGGGATTACACCCATCACCCATGCACCACTCCAGCTTTTCATGGGTGTTGGGATCAAATTCCTGTTCTCAGGCTTGCATGGCAAGCAATGTATCTACTGAGCTGGTTCACTGGCTTGTTTCTGTTTCGTTGTGTTGAGACAAGGTCTCTTTCTGTAACATAAAGGCTGGCCTAAAACTCAAAATCCTCCTGTTTTAGCTTCCTGTGCGCTGGGCCACCATACTTAACTTGTAGGAACTTGATTACCTTAAGGGATAGAGGGGTCCAGCAAGATTGCACTTGCCCCCAAATCTGATGCTCTGGGTTCCATCCCCAGGACCTACATGATGGAAGGCAAGAACTGACTCCTGCTGTTCTTCTCTGACCTTCATACCCACACCTTGGCACATGTACACACACACACACACACACACACACACACACACACACACACACAAACTCATGTGATCAGAGAAAGCTGGGATGCTGACAGGGTGGGCTGCCCAGAGACCCTCAGTCTTTGTTTCTCTCTCTGCCCTGACCAACCAGCTGACTTGCTGGGAGAGTGGTGTCCTAGCTTGTATCCTACACCCCCGTGTGACTTGGGCCTGGCCTTTGCAATAATGATACCTTAGTGGAAAAGGAAATCAGAGATAGACAGAGTGGGCTGGCAGCCCTGCAGTCTGGCAGCCCAGCCCCGTGCCAGGCTCCAGTCATAGGTGGCACCCTGAGAGTTTTCCAGCATAGAGCTCCTCATGCCGCAGACATTCCAATGTACTCTTCTACTCTTCCCTCTCAGGGCCCAGGTTTCTTACTTCTCCTTCAGATTCTGGGCTCTCGTCCCTATCTGAATACTCAGGTGTCCTGGCACATGCCTCCAGGGCTCAATAGCTTTCAGCCCTGGCCACTCCCTAACCCCTGAGGCCCTTAGCTAGAGCTCAGCCTGGCTCCAGCTTGCTTTCCCCTAGCCGGCTTTTCCGGTTAGAGATTGGAGGTGGTGCCCAGAGCACCCCTGTGGTGGGGGGGGGGTACGAGACACACCCCGGAAGTCTTGAGCCTGAGGATACTGTGGTGGCAGGGTGGAGGTAAGATCCCAGCTAGAATAAAAGAGTACCAGAAGGAAAGCCACAGGCTTCCTCCTTCAGAGGTGGGCAGCCACAGGAGAGACCAGAGGATAGCTGCCCTGTGTTTTTATTTACTCTCATGAGTTCTGAGAGGGTAGGCAGTGAAAGATAAGTTGGGGGGGGGGCGGGGTGTTGGACAACAGGAAAAGCTGTGAGATTGGGATGGAGGTGAGTTCTGAAGGAAGCAACAAAACCAAGGTTAAGAGGGGAAGGGGCCATATAGCTTATAGAGTCTAGAAAGTTCCGGCCTCGCTGAGAGTGTATTGGAAGCACTGACTTTCGTCTGAACTCTCGGGGGTTTCTTCTCCCAGGCCTGACCTTGCTCTCACCATGTCTCAACCCCTCTCGTCTCCTGACTCCTGTAGGCAGAATGATTCCAGTGGCGGAGTTCAAGCAGTTCACAGAACAGCAGCCTGCGTTCAAAGTCCTCAAACCCTGGTGGGATGTACTGGCTGAGTACCTCACTGTGGCGATGCTCATGATCGGCGTGTTCGGATGCACCCTGCAGGTGAGAAACAACACAAAGAAGGGCAGGGCCACATAATGGCATTCCTTACGATTAGAATTTTAGGAAGTGACTAATCCTCTTTTCTTCTTCTTCTTCTTCCTCCTCCTCCTCCTCCTCTCTTCTTCTTCTTCTTGTTCTTCTTGTTTTTTATTTTTGAGGCAGGGTTTCTCTGTGTAGCCTTGGCTATCCTGGACTCACTTTGTAGGCCAGGATGGCCTGGAAGTCACAATGATCCTCCTGCCTCTGCCGCCTGACTGCTTGGATTAATGGCATGCACCACTACACCGTGCAGGAAGTGCCTTCTTGACAAGGAGTGGCATGTGAAGAGGCAGGGCCCCACTATGGCAATGAGCTCTTTAGGGAAAAGTCAGAGTAGACAGGTATGAAGGATCTGGGTTTTCTGTGGCCATATTCATGACCATGCTAATGACTGGGCTCTTGGGCTGCTCCTTCCAGGGAAGGGATGAGGCTTGAGTGGTGGGGGTGTGAAGGAGTGGCCTCACATCTTGGCAGCCTGGTCTACAAAGTGAGTCCAGGACGGCCAAGGCTACACAGAGAAACCCTGTCTCGAAAAACCAAAAATAAAATAAAATTAAATTAAAATAAAACACACACACACACACCCCTTTTATGTGCATGAGTCTTTACCTGCATACATGTATATATACCATATGTGTGCTTGGTACCTGTGGAAGTCAGAAAGAGGATATTAGGTTTTCTGGAACTAGAGTTATGGATGGTTCTGAACTACCACGTGGGTGTTAGGAACTTCACCTGGGTCCCCTGCAAAAGCAACAAGTGCTCCTGACCGCTCCCTAGCCCCATCAGCCAAGAAGGAACTGGGCCTTCACCATGGTTGTGCTCCTGATGGCGATCCAGGTAAAAGGCAGGACCACAGGGGCGGCAGGGGCATGCCTTTACCATGGCAATGCCCATAGCTGGGGTGAGGGGGGTCTTCAACTGCACTATACAGATGGGTGAGGTCCCGCCCTGATGACGAGATGGGGAAGCGTGTTCAACTCTCCAGGTAAAAGGGTCGATCTCTAAAGAGGTAGATCTTGTTCTTGAAGTCCTGAACCCTTCCAGTCACCCAAGACCGAGGACAGGGAGCCTGGGCAATGTGGTTAGTGCCTATAAACCCGGTTGCTTTGTAGGCTGGGGCTGGAGGATCACAAATTTGAGGCCAATCTAGGCATCTTAGCATAACCTTCTCTAAAAATTAAAATTAAGGCCAGGTGTGGCAGTGCATGCCTGTAGTCCTAGAATACACAGATGACTTGGGATTGTGAGTGCCAGGTCAACTGGGCTGAACAGTGAGATCCTGTCTCTAAAATAAAATAAATATATTGAAAATGAGAAAAAAAAATATATCAGTATTAGAGCACTTGCCTAGCTTATATGAGGCCCTAGGTTCAATAAAAAACAATATCACTAATAAAATAAAAGAGGCAGACAAGAGAAAGCCAGTGCCAAAGCCCCCACACAGACCAATAATGACCCCCCCTGCCTTCCTCTCCTCTGTCTCCACACACACTGGCATCAAAGTCTATGAGAATATTAGGATGTTTCCCGACCCACACACTTTTTTTTCTTTTTTTGTGGCAATGGGGACAGAACTCAAGGCTTCCTATGCTGACCAAGGTTATTCTGTAGAGACCAGTTCCCAGCCCCTCACCGGAGGATTCTAGGCAGGAGCTCCGCCAGCGAGCTGAATCCTCCCCACTCCCTCCGTTTGGTTAGTGTCTACTGAAGTTGTCCAGCCTGAACTTCCACCCACTCTGCAGCCCAGGCAAGGGCTGATCCTCTGGCCTCAGCCTCCCAAGTAACAAACTTGGGACTATAGATTAGCATCATCAGGCCCAACATATTTTTCTTTTTTCTTTCTTTCTTTCTTTCTCTCTCTCTCTTTTTTTTTTAAGATTTATTTATTTATTATATATACAATACTCTGCCTGCATGTACATCTGCAGCCAGCATGTGGTTGCTGGGAATTGAACTCATGACCTCTGGAAGAGTGGTCAGTGTCCTTAACCTCTGAGCCATCTCTCCAGCCCTCTCTCTCTCTCTCTCTCTCTCTCTTAGATGTATTTATTCATGCATTTTATGTATGAGTTCTCTGTCTTCATGCACACCAGAAGAGGCGATCAAATCCCATTACAGATGGTTGTGAGCCACCATGTGGCTGCTGGGAATTGAACTCAGGACCTCTGGAAGAGCAGTCAAGTGTTCTTAACCACTGAGCCATCTCTCCAGCCCCCTTTTCTTTCTTTCTTTTTGTTTGTTTTGTTTTTTGTTTTCTTTTTTGGGGGATTGTTTGTTTGGTGTTGTTGTTGTTGTTGTTGTTGTTGTTGTTGTTGTTTGAGACAGAGTTTCTCTGTGTAGCCTTGGCTGTCCTAGACTCACTTTGTAGACTGGGCTGGCCTCGAACTCACAGTGATCGCCTGCCTCTGCCTCCCAAGGGCTGGGATTAAAGGCATGTGCCACCACTCCTGGCTTTTTTGTTTTGTTTTCAAAACAGGGTTTCCCTGTGTAGCTTTGGCTGTCCTGGACTCAATTTATAGACCAGGCTGGCTTCAAGCTCACAGAGATCCACTTGCCTCTGCCTCCCTGAGTGCTGGGATTACAGGTGTGTGCCACCATGCCCAGCCAGATAAGGACTCTTCCAAGCCCGAGATCCTAAATTCAATCCCCCAGGATCCACAAGGTAGAATAACTTCTTTTTCTTGTAGATGAAATTTTGTTATAGATAGAACTTTATTTTAAAATTTATTTATTTGGCTTTATTGAGAGAGGATTTCTCTGTGTAACCCTGGCTATCCCAAAAATCACTTTTGAGACCAGGCTGGCCTTGAACTTAAGAGATTCACCTGCCTCTGCCTCCTGAGTGCTGAGATTAAAGGTATGTACCACCATGCCTGGCTTCAGAGGTTTTTGTTTTGTTTTGTTTTCGTAGACAGATGAACTCCTGATTCTCTTGCATCCATTTCTGATGTACTGGCATTACATATGTGCGCCCAACACCCAATTTATGCAGTGTTAGGGCTGAGACTCAGGGCTTCATGCTTGCTAGACAAGCACTCTACCAACCGAGGTACATCTCTGCCCTAAATGTCCCCTTTCTGGAAGGATACAGTCCTTCGAGGCTGGCCTCGAACTCACAGCAATCTGCTTGCCTCTGCCTCCCAAGTGCTGGGATTAAAGGCCTGCACCACCACACCTGGCCTTGGAAGGATACAGTCATATGAGACTCATCACCCTACTTCCAAATGAGGTCATAGGGGTTGGGACTTAGTTTCCTTTTGGGGACCACAATTCAACACATACACACACACACACACGTTTTTTTGTTTTTTGTTTTTTGTTTTTCGAGACAGGGTTTCTCTGTGGTAGCCTTGGCTATCCTAGACTCACTTTGTAAACCAGGCTGGCCTCGAACTCACAGCGATCAGCCTGCCTCTCGAGTGCTGGGACTAAAGGCGTGCGCCACCACTCCCGGCATCTTTTTTTTAAGTCTCTTATATCCTAGGCTGACCTTGAATTCACTATAAAGCCAAGAGTGACCATAAACTGCTCACCCTCCTGCTTCTGTCTTCTGTGCGCCACGAAGCCCCGCCTATGCACTGGTGAGAATCAAGACTGGTACGTGTTAGGTAGGCACTGTACCAACTTAGCTTACCAACAACCTCCCCCTCGCCTGCCCCCCAGTATTTCTTTTCAGATCAAAACTGATAGTTGCTGTAGTTTTAAACAGCTCTTCCACATTCAAGCAGCTGACAACAGCCCAGGAGCAGGGTCTCCCGCCTCATCCCGTTTCTCTTTTGTGCAATTCCCCAGTTCCCTCACTGTCCTTCACTCTCTTCCTACCCCTAGGTGACACAGGACAAGATCATCTGCCTGCCCAGCCATGAACTCCGGGAGAACTTATCAGAGGCTCCTTGCCAGCAACTGTTGCCTCAGGGCGTCTCTGAGCAGATAGGGGGCCTCCGGGAGCTCAGCGGCCTCAAAAACAACCTAGACCTCCAACAATATGGCTTTATTAACCAGCTCTGCTATGAGACAGCCCTGCACTGGTATGCCAAGTACTTCCCCTACCTGGTGGTCATTCACACCCTCATCTTTATGGTCTGTACCAGCTTTTGGTTCAAATTCCCCGGCACCAGCTCCAAAATCGAACACTTCATCTCCATCCTGGGCAAGTGTTTTGATTCCCCATGGACCACTCGGGCCTTGTCTGAGGTGTCTGGAGAGAACCACAAGGGCCCGGCTGCTGGACGGGTCGCGGTGCCCGCCGTCACTGCAACAGGAGCAGGGGCGGGAAAGGCAGGCGAAGGCGAAAAGGAGAAAGTGCTGGTAGAGCCGGAAAAGGTGGTGACTGAACCCCCGGCTGTCACCCTGCTGGACAAAAAGGAGGGCGAACAGGCAAAAGCCCTGTTTGAGAAGGTCAAGAAGTTCCGCGTGCACGTGGAGGAGGGCGACATTCTCTACTCCATGTACATCCGGCAGACGGTGCTCAAAGTGTGTAAGTTTTTTGCCATCCTGGTTTACAACCTGGTCTACGTGGAGAAGATCAGCTTTCTGGTGGCCTGCAGGGTGGAGACCTCTGAGGTGACAGGGTATGCCAGCTTTTGCTGCAACCACACCAAGGCCCACCTCTTCTCCAAGCTGGCTTTCTGCTACATCTCCTTCGTGTGCGTCTACGGCATCACCTGCCTGTATACGCTCTACTGGCTCTTCCATAGGCCCCTCAAGGAGTACTCCTTCCGCTCCGTGCGGGAGGAGACTGGCATGAATGACATCCCGGATGTCAAGAACGACTTTGCCTTCATGCTCCACCTCATCGACCAGTACGATTCCCTCTATTCTAAACGCTTTGCCGTCTTCCTCTCCGAAGTCAGCGAGAGCCGCCTTAAGCAACTCAACCTCAACCATGAGTGGACACCTGAGAAACTGAGGCAGAAGCTGCAGCGCAACACCCGCGGCCGGCTGGAGCTAGCCCTCTGCATGCTCCCGGGACTGCCCGATACTGTCTTTGAGCTCAGTGAGGTGGAAGCGCTCAGGCTGGAGGCCATCTGTGACATCTCCTTCCCGCCAGGGCTCTCCCAGCTTGTGAACCTTCAGGAGCTCAGCTTGCTTCACTCGCCAGCCAGGCTTCCCTTCTCTTCACAGATCTTCCTGCGGGATCGCCTGAAGGTGATCTGGGTCAAATTTGAGGAGCTCAGAGAGGTGCCCCTCTGGGTGTTTGGGCTGCGTGGCTTGGAGGAACTACACTTAGAAGGGCTCTTTCCCCCAGAGATGGCTCGGGCTGCCAACCTTGAGAGCCTCCGGGAGCTTAAGCAGCTCAAGGTACTGTCTCTACGTAGCAATGCAGGGAAGGTGCCAGCCAGTGTGACCGACGTGGCCGGCCATCTGCAGCGACTCAGCCTGCACAACGACGGGGCGCGTCTGCTTGCCCTCAACAGCCTCAAGAAGCTAGCGGTGCTACGGGAGTTGGAGCTGGTGGCCTGTGGGCTAGAACGCATCCCCCATGCAATCTTCAGCCTCGGGGCCCTGCAGGAACTTGACCTCAAGGATAACCACCTCCGGTCTATCGAGGAGATCCTCAGTTTCCAGCACTGTCGCAAACTGGTCACCCTTAGGTTGTGGCACAACCAGATAGCCTATGTCCCTGAGCACGTGAGGAAGCTCCGAGGCCTGGAACAACTCTACCTCAGTCACAACAAGCTGGAGACTCTGCCGACCCAGCTGGGCCAGTGCTTTGGCCTCCGCCTGCTGGATGTGTCCCACAATGGCCTTCGTTCCCTGCCACCTGAGCTGGGTCTCCTGCAGAGCCTCCAGCACCTGGTCCTCTCCTACAATGCCCTCGAGGGCCTGCCTGATGAACTGTTCTTCTGTCACAAGCTGCGGACGTTGCTCTTAGGCTACAATCACCTCACTCAGCTCTCGCCCCACGTGGCCTCCCTCCACGCCCTTAGCCGCCTCGAGCTCAAGGGCAACCGGTTGGAGGCACTGCCAGAAGAACTTGGGGACTGTAAGGGGCTGAAGAAGTCGGGGCTGCTGGTGGAGGACACCCTTTATGAGGGGCTGCCCGCAGAGGTGCGGGAGAAGATGGAGGAGGAATGACACCCGGTGAGGGAAGGAGCGTGTTGACTCAGAGGCCTTTAGATGTTTCTGCTCCAGCATTGTCTTCCAAGGGAGACATCCAATAGGCCCAGCAGCAGGAGAAAGAAGAAGACCAGATACATTGGTTTTGTGCAGCTCAGACATGATTCTAAGACTGGTTTGTCTTGGGGGGAGAAGCAGGAGGTGGTGGATTTGGGGTGTAACTCCATAGGGAAGGATTAACTCAGTCTTAGAATGTTGAGCCCAAACCACACCTGTGTCTGTGGCTGGCTGGCTATCCTTCTTTTGTACATTCCAGCTTAATTAGTGTCCTTTTAGGGAGTTGGGGGGGGGGGACCAGGGCAGGGGGGGAGGATACATCCCAATGGGATTTCCAACCCTCCCCAACACAGCAAATCAGTATATATTTGGGGTTCTCTCCGAAGGAGAGGACACAGGGTCCAGTTCTGTAGTTCCTTATTCCAACTTTAATGCCAATTCCTTCTTTTATAAGTCCTTTGCCACAGAGACGGGTACTTAGAACAATGGTTCTCACATTTAGCTATGTAATAAAGTCAGCTGGGGAGCCTGGAAGAAAATAAAACATCCCACACCCCACCCCTGAAATACTGACTCAGAATTTTTGGGTGAGGGCCAGGAACCTGCTATTTATGCCAGGGTTTTTTTTTGTTTGTTTGTTTTGTTTTGTTTTGTTTTTTTTGATTCAGGTGGTCCTGAGACTACATAATGGAACTGTTGACAGAAGGACTGGGCTGGGACAGTCATTGAGTTGGAAGAGTGCCTGCTTAGCATACTCAGTGCTTCATAAACCAGGAGTTGGGGAGCCTATTTAACGCAGTGGCGTCTATATAACACCCTGGAGGTGGAGGCAGCGGGATTGAAAGGTTGAAGCTAGCTTGGGAGACAAAGCAGAACTTGTCTCAAAACAGAATGGACACTTAAACGTCTCCATATGGAACCCCATTTCTAGAGCCTTAGGGAGCCCCACGAAGCTAAGCACCGCGTTTCCTCGGGAGAATGCTCATGTGACATACACGAGAAACTTTGTAAACAAAGTCACGAAGTCACAGATCCTCACTAGAGCGCTACTCATGGCTTTCCTGAGATTGGCTGCTTCCAAGTTAAAAAGTGCTGGTGAAGGCTGCCTTTTTTTTTTTTTTTTTTCTCTCTTTTTTTCTTTTCTTTTTTTTTTTTTTCTTAGTACATGCAGGGATTTTCTTTTGAATGTTTCCTGAGCAGGGGAGAATATACTAGTGGGGGCTTAATAAACAAGAACTATAATTCTGACCCTTTCGTATAGTATGAATTCTAAGCTTTCTATATCCAGGATCAAATGGTGACAATTGTCTATGAAGTCAGGCTGGCCTGGGAGGAAAGACATCCCAGGTGCTTCAAAAGAGGGCGAAGTAGAGACCTTGTCTAATCAAGAGAAATCGAGTGGAGTTTTCTTTTTCTTTCTTTCCTTTTTTTTTTCTTTCTTTTTCTTTTTCTTTTTTCTCCTTCTCTGAAAGAATCTAATCTCTTCCCTCCCAAAATTAAAAAAAAAAAAAAAAAAAAAGTCGGGTGGTGGTAGTACACACCTTTCAGTCCCAGCACTTGGGAGGCAGAGGCAGGTGGTGGATTTCTTTGAGTTCCAGCCCCACCTAGTTTACAGAGTTACAAGATGACCAGGCCTACACAGAGAAACCCTGCCTTGAAAAACTAAACAGAAAGAATCCAACTTCCTCTCCTCCCTTTTTTATCCTTTTAACTCCAAGCATGTAGACACATGCTCCACCCATTAAGTCATCAAGGCCTATCCCAAAGTGTTTACTGTTTGCTTCCAGACTCCTGCACATCCTGACCTCCTGAGTTTGGCCAGTCGATGAATGTCCCTGCACAATGCAAGCCTCCTCCTGGACCTAAGAGCCTACAGGCAGACTGCTCTTTAGCAACCCAGATTTACAAATAGGGACTTTTATCCTAGCACCCTTTAAAACTACTTAAAACTATGCTGGTCAGGGGTTGATGTGAGGCACAGGGCAGAAGCATCTAAACTCAGGACCTGTCTTCAGGGAACAGAAGCCGGATTCTCAGGGTGAAGAGATGGGGATGGGGTCTCCTAAGGTCCCAATGGCCTTAACCTTAATTCTGACACCGAGTTCAGGAACTAATCGACCCTGATTTCCCTCTCCTGCCAAGCCTTTCATCTACTCTGTTTGCGGGGATGGATGACATGGGAAGGGATTACCCTGGATGCCTAATTACTGCAAGGAGGCGGTTTCACGTTGACAGCGAGAGTAGAGGCCGCAATTATTAAGCATAACAGGTCCTAACAAAGGACTGCCCAAAATGAGGGCGGTTGTACTGGGAGGGCACGGGTGCCAGCGCTAAGCACAGCATGAAGGAAGAATCCGGGAACTGCCGGGAGCGTGCGCAGTAAGGGCGCGCGCGTGGCTGGGCTCCCCTTCTGCACGCATGCGTGTTATCTGTCGGCCTTCAGCTTTCTGAAAAAGTGATTTTTTTTTTTTCGAACAACGCCTCTCTCCAAAAAGCTGGGCACGTTCACGCATGCGCGCTGCGGGAGGTAGCAGTGGGAGATGAAAATGAACGCTGCCAGACTCGAGCTCTAGGTGGCGTCATCGCCCTACTGGGACACAGTGCGCACGCGCGGCACTATGCACGCGAGACCCGGCGGGCGCGCGCGGGGCTGGGCTGGGCTGGGCTGGGCTGGGCTGGGCAGGACGGCGGCTCGGCGGGGTCATCCAGGCGCAGGCGCAGTGCGGTGTTTGTCTACCCCGGACTGACGGGCGGCCTGGCGGTGAGCAGCGGCGGCGGCGGCGGCGGGGAAGATGGCGGCGTCCTCCCTGGAGCAAAAGCTGTCCCGCCTGGAAGCCAAGCTGAAGCAGGAGAACCGCGAGGCCCGGAGGAGGATCGACCTCAACCTAGAAATAAGCCCCCAGCGGCCCAGGCCCAGTAAGTACGGCGCCGTGGGGGAAGGGGTGGGTGGGGCGGGGCGCGCAGTGGGAGGCTCCGCCCACCCAACAGATCCCGCCCCCGCTTCCGAGGCGCTAGCTCTCCTCCCCTCCACTCCCTACCGCTGTCAGCTTGCTGGGCGAGGGTCACGGTGACCTGGAAGTCGGGTGGGCAGTCTCCACGGCGACTCCCTCCCCATACGTACCGCGATCCTGAGGTTCACACCGCTGGGACCTGGGAGCTTAGTAGCTGGGTCCCCCTCACTTTGTGGTCGGCCCTCCAGAGCCTTGTCACCTGCACCTAGCAGGCTTCCAGACCCGGAAGCGACTTCGATCACAGCCAAGTCTTTCAACCCTGCCAGCAGTGATAATCTCTTTTGAGCCAATGTTGACTGCCAAGAGGTCCCCTCCCCTAGTAGAAGGTCCACATACATGCAAACCCACCTGTCCACTTAGGTCACGTAACTTTTATCTACATCTAATCCTCTTTGAATCGAGGATTTGTTTTCCATTTGACTTCCCTGGCCCTATCTGATGATTTCTTCTTCTAAGCCTGGAAAGTTGCCATTGGGGCCAACTGACTGCCTCTTAACATACAAGGGCACCTCAAAGCTCTGTGACCAGCTAGCGTCAGTGTTGCTGTCTTAGTGTGTCTAGCCCCCTGGGAACACATAGCCATTTCTCAGCCTGGAAGTTGTTGCCTCATGGGCTCAAATAACTGCTAGCACTGCAGACACCTGTGGCCAGTGTGAATGGACCTCGCCCCATCCAGCAGACACACACGACTTTTCTATCTCTACCATCCTTGGGTCTGCCTCCGTCACACATGGTCCTGTACCAACAGCTAGTGTCCTTTCTTCCTATACCCCCAGCTTGTTACCACCATGACCACAGCTAGCATCCTTGTTGTATCCCTGATTCCCCTGTCCCCAAGTCGTCTTTGCTGGAAGGAATTTGGTTTCTCTTCCTTCTCACCAAACCTGTGATCAGTGCCTTGCCAACCCTTTCTCTATCCCTCTTGATCCAGCAAAATGCCTTCTTTGTATCCTCTTTGATTTAATTCTTGGGGTGTATGTATTGTTCGTGGGGTCACTCTGATAAGAAAGGAAAAGCAGCCTCCCGTAGCTGAGATTTCTCTCCACTTCCTGGTCCGCTGGCCTAACCTTCACAGCCTGATCTCCCTGAGGAAGGATTCAGGGTTCCTTCCATCCTTTCCTCTTCTGGAGTTTCTTCCGGGTCCTGGAGATACCTAGAGCTGGGGATGCTTTTCATTGGAATCTGCCTGGGACCAGAAACTGGCCCAAGACTTGAGGGCCCCTGCCTAACTCCAGGGATGTCCTTACTGGCCGAGTATGGATGAGACAGGGTTGGGTGTCCTAAGAGCTGCCTGTCCCCAGAGCAGAGTGAGACCTGGTAAGGCTGGTGGCTGGCAGGCCCCAAGGGAGCCCCTTGCAGGTGTCTGTGTCTGTCAGCTCCACACCTTCCTCCCACCCTCCCATCTCTGTCGGTTTCTACCCATCTCTGCAGTTTGGTGCCTTGTGCCTCCCCCTCCTCTTCATTATGATTTGATTTCTGTTCTGTTGGACAAATCGGTTGTTTCTGTTGTGATTTATTGTGGTGTTTTCTTTTTTCTTTTTTTTTTTTTTCTTCCTTTCCCCATCCAGTTATTGTGATCACTCTAAGCCCTGCTCCTGCCCCGTCCCAGCGAGCAGGTACCAGCCCTTTTTATCATTGCTGCTTGCACATCTGCACTTTGACCTAACCGCTGCCCTGGCTGCAGAATGCCATCCCCACCCCAGGCTCTGTGTGTGTTCCTTCTGTCTCTTCATTTTTACCTTCCGTCCTTTCACTGTGGCGGTGTGAGCTTGGCTGCACTCTGTGTCCTCTAGCCTTCCCGTTTCTTCTTTAGCTAAGTTTGGGACCCCTAGAAAACAAAATGGGCTCCCCTAAAAAGTGGGAGTCTGCTAGGGGTGTGTGTGTAGAAATAAGGGGTGGAGGTAGGTGTACTGTTCCTACTCAGTCTGTCTCAACTGGGGAGTGAATGAGTGTCGTCATTTGTGTACTGCTGTGTCAACTCTCAGGACCAGGGACACAGCAATAAGTAACAAAGACAAAGCTCCTGTCATATGAAGCTGAGGCTGAGGTATAGAGTCTATCAGTAGACACTGAGCACTAGAATAATCTAGTAGGGTGAGGGACTCTGCAGAGGGGTCACTCAGGGAAAGCCTGTGGAGAATACAGGATTTGAACAAAAGTGTCCCGGGAAATAGGAGAATGCAACACACACACACACCCCCCCATGCACACGTATAGGGACCCCGTCCTGGGTAGCTCAGTTATTCTGGTGCCTAGATGTGCAGTGTCTCATGTGTGTAAGAGGAATAGCACCATGTTGGCAGAGATGAGGAGAGCTGACTGTTGGTGGTAGTGTGTTCCCAGCTTCTGTGTATCCATAGGTGTGTGTGTTTTTTGAGCTCTGTGAGTAGTGTATGTCTCTCTGCACTTGAGCATATGCATGTTGGTCTGGTAGCCTGCACACCTAAGGGTCTCATAAGTGGCCACCTGTCCCATGATTTGTCTTGCTTTCTTCATTCATTCACTCTTACTTTTCCTTCCCTCACTGTCTTATACTTACTGTATTCTCAGGCCTGCCATGTGTCTCTAAACCCCTCTAACCTCTGTTCTCAGGGTCTTGTATATCTCGCTCCCTTTTTCCACTGTACCCCTCATGAAATCCATGCTCCAGAGAGTGGAGGCAGCAGCCTTTTCCCTGGGCCCGGGGCAGCCCGAGAGGGCTTGGTGCTCTGTGTAGATAAGAGGGCAAGTAGGGTGTGGAGAAGTTAGAGGTGTGGTCCTCGCTCCAGAGACCTGTGCCAGGTGAGAAAGGATCACAAGTACCCACGAGATGAGCTGTGGACAATTCCTAGAGTGTCTGGGTCCAGCTGGAGTCCCAAGCCACCAGGGCTAAAAAAGGACGTGGATATTAGCAGTTAAAGCCCATATGTCTCTCCCCGTTAGTCACTGGGCCCAAGTTATCAAAAGCCATTGGGTTGACTGTGGGAAGAGGCAGTAGTAAAGTTCAGGGTGTGGAGAGGTGTTCTGGGAAGCGGCAGGCTCCAGGCCTTCTGGGAAGTGATACTTGAAGGATGCTTGTTGCTGATACCCTGAGCTGAGCCAGCTGTAATCCTTCTGGGGCCCTAGGGCCCCTGAAATATGAGAGGTTTGTGGAGAGCAGATAATTCCAGGAGCTACAGAGGGCTCACAGGCCCTGCCACTAGCCCACAAAGACCCCCTACTTAGCTCTGCAAGAAACCTACTCATAAAACGTCCATATACTCTCTGGCTATCTCTGCAGCACCTCCTCTGGGCAGCTGGGCCCCAAGTCTTGGTTCTTTTTCTGTCTTTCTCCTGTCCTCCCACACCCTAACACCGCCCACCCATCCTGGGGTGCCTGCTGCCTGCCCGCCGCCTGCCTGTAGCATGCCCGAGCCATCCGCATGCAGGCCTTTGGGAAGTACCAAGCTCCCCTTCCTGACCCAGCATCTCCCCCCTGCCCAGCCTAGCCCAGCTAGTCTCCGGAAGAGCTTTGCCATCTAGATCCCTGTTAGTCTCTTTTCCCAAGAACTCTGGTTTAGCCTGGGTTCTATTCCCGCTCCCTTGACCCCAATTCTGCAGGCCTGGCTTGGAGATGCACAGATGAGCCAGCTGGCCAGAAGGTGGCCCTCCCTGACCTACGAGTGGAGTTTGGGGCAAGACAGCCTGAAACCAGAGTTGCATAGCTACTGGCTCTTGTTCATTCACTGTGCAGGGTTGGTGGCCAGGCCAGGTTCCTGGTGGTCATTCTGTCCCCACTTGTTCCCCATGTGAGCACAGTGGCCCTGAGCATGCTTCCTGGCACTGGTGGGAGAACAAAGAGACATGCCAGAGAAGTCCCCTGGCACAGAGTCCCCCCCACTTTTCTACCATACGCACTTGAGGATAAATCCTCAGCCTCTTGGACCACCCCTCTCCCACCAGCCCAGCCCATCTCCTTTCAGCTCAGAGAGGCCGGCAATAGTGCCCTGAAGGTGCCCCAGGGGTAGGGAGGAAGGCCCCAGCCAGCAGAGCAGAGAGCTGTTTCAGTGTGCCTGAAGGGATACCAGAAAGGGCAGAATGAGAACCCCAACCTCTTCGTGACCAGCTGGATGCTAACTCCTTTCATGCCCCTGGTTTTTAACTCCCCAGCCCTGCAGCTCCCACTGGCAAACGACGGGGGCAGCCGTTCACCATCCTCAGAGAGCTCCCCACAGCACCCTACACCCCCAACCCGGCCCCGCCACATGCTGGGCCTGCCGCCAACCTTCTCCACACCCCGCAGTATGGAGAGGTAAGCTGGTGGAGCAAGGCCGGCCCAGGGAGGCGGGTGATGTCTGTGGGACCCGCGTTACCAGCTCTTGGTTCTTTTGTCCCTTTAGCATCGAGATTGACCAGAAGCTGCAGGAGATCATGAAGCAAACAGGGTACCTGACCATCGGGGGCCAGGTACTACCTCCCCCATAGCTCGGCACCCTTGGAGCTGTGACCCAGGCAGGCTAGAGGTGGTGGGTGACAGGAGCAGAGGCTCTGAGGACCCTCCAGCTACCTTACTCTCCTCCCAGCGTTACCAGGCAGAAATCAATGACTTGGAAAACCTGGGCGAGATGGGCAGCGGTACCTGTGGTCAGGTGTGGAAGATGCGCTTCCGGAAGACAGGCCACATCATTGCTGTCAAGGTGAGCCTTCCACACCCCAGTTCCAGGATGTATCCTGTGCCCTTGCAGCCTGCCCAGCACTTGAAGCTCCCCTCCTGGCTGTCCCTCCTTGCAGCAAATGCGGCGCTCGGGGAACAAGGAAGAGAATAAGCGCATCCTGATGGACCTGGACGTGGTACTCAAGAGCCATGACTGCCCCTACATTGTTCAGTGTTTTGGCACCTTCATCACCAACGTGAGCACCCTGCCTGAGGGGCCAAGCCCCTTCTGGTAAAGTCTCAGGGTATCCTCTGCCCCTATAGGGTCCTACATGTCCCCAGGAACCATAGTGTGGCTAGGGTAGGGAGGAAAGCATGGCTGCCCCAAGCCCTGTGTGCCACCCTCCTACAGACGGACGTCTTCATTGCCATGGAGCTCATGGGCACATGTGCAGAGAAGCTGAAGAAACGAATGCAGGGTCCCATTCCAGAGCGCATCCTGGGCAAGATGACTGTGGCGGTAAGCAGCTGAGTCTGGGCTTGTGTGGCTAGGTGGGTGCCCCTAGGTTCTGTCCCCCATGACAGGTGCCTGGACCTGTCTGTCCTACAGATCGTGAAAGCACTGTACTATCTAAAGGAGAAGCATGGTGTCATCCATCGTGACGTCAAACCCTCCAACATCCTGCTAGATGAGCGGGGCCAGATCAAGCTCTGTGACTTTGGCATCAGTGGCCGCCTTGTTGACTCCAAGGCCAAAACACGGAGTGCTGGCTGTGCTGCCTATATGGCTGTGAGTGGTGCCCTGCTGGGTCTGACAAGGGGCCTGGGTGGGCTGTTCCTACCCTCAGGGTATATCCTCCTCCTCTTGCACCCTGCAGCCTGAGCGCATCGACCCTCCAGACCCCACCAAGCCTGACTATGACATCCGAGCTGATGTTTGGAGCCTGGGCATCTCATTGGTGAGTTGGGGCTCCTGTTGTGTGGGTTGGTGGGAGGGCCGGGATCTCTTACCTGCTGTTCCAGCAATGCTTGTCACCCTCCCAGGTGGAGTTGGCAACGGGACAATTTCCCTACAAGAACTGCAAGACGGACTTCGAGGTCCTCACCAAAGTCCTGCAGGAAGAGCCCCCACTCCTGCCTGGTCACATGGGCTTCTCGGGGGACTTCCAGTCATTTGTCAAAGACTGGTGAGCACTCCCACACTGCCTGTCCTTGCTGCTACCTCTCTACTCTGGAATGTTCTGGAATGCCAGGTGTCTTCATGCTGCTCTGGGAGGGGGGCATTAGGGGAAGGGATAAGGTGGGCACAGCTATAGGTAGGCCTATGGCTGGAGGCTGTAAACAGGAGCTAAAGCTAGAGCCCTGGGAATTACTTTCTGGGTTTGTTTGACCTGGCCTAAGGCGACAACTGGCCCTGTGGTTGTCTGGCATAGTGACTCTGGGGCTTTTCTATGGAGGCTGTGCAGGAAGACCACCCTTGAGTCTTAACTTTCTATTGTGAACCTCACACACTGGTTCCAACTCCTCACCTGGGTCTTCACTATGCTACCCTGGGCCAGGAGACTTAGTGGATCCCCAGCCTAGTGGAGCCTGGGTGTGAGCAGCTGCTGCTTGCTCGTCTGGAAGACCCCTTTCTCTCTGGGGAGGGCCTGAGCACAGGCACGCATCCAGGCACAGGTGGGTTTCCCCTCCCTGACTCTTCCTTTCTTTTTTTCTCCCTGTTCTTTGTCCAGCCTTACTAAAGATCACAGGAAGAGACCAAAGTATAATAAGCTACTTGTGAGTACCCCACCCCCAGTTCCCACCATGGGTGGAGTCCTCCTGGCCTCACCTGCAGGACCAGGAGGGCTGACTCCTCATCCTATGCCAACTCTTGGGCCTACAGGAACACAGCTTCATCAAGCACTATGAGACACTCGAGGTGGATGTCGCCTCCTGGTTCAAGGACGTCATGGCAAAGACCGAGTCTCCAAGGACTAGTGGAGTCCTGAGCCAACACCACCTACCCTTCTTCAGGTAGCCTCATGGCAGCGGCCAGCCCCAAAGGGGCCCAGGGGCATGGCCACAGGCCCCCCCTTTCCCACCTGGCCAACCCAGCTGCCATCAGGGGACCTGGGACCTGGACGGCTGCCGAGGGCTGAGGACAGAGAGTAGGGGGTACCAATCCACCTCTGGCTCCCTACCTACCAGCTGTGGACAGAAGAGCATGCTGGTTCCTAATCCTTCCCACTCGGGTCAGCCAGCTGTGCGAACCCAACCCCACCCCGACAGACACTGTGAACAGAAGACAGCAGGCCATGAGCAGACTCGCTATTTATTCAATCGTAACCTCTGGACTGGGGTGGTCCCCAGGGGCTGAGAGAAAGCCCCTTGTCCCTCTCCTCCAAACTCCCAGTGTCTGTCCCCTCCACCTTCTCTCACACATGATTGCTCTCCATCTTTCCTTCTGTCCCCTCCCTCTCTCCCTCTGTCCCTTCCTTGTTTCCTTATCTCCTTCCCAGCCTCCTTTGCCTCTGTCCTAGCCTAAGCCTGGGCCCAGCCACTCCTACCCTTTAGTGGAAGCCCCAGGTCCACCCAGGCCTCCTCAAGTCTTTGCCCCAGGATGACTTTGTGGGCATTGTGACTGCAGCCAAACCGGTTGCTGTCTCTGTGTCTGTCTGTCTCTCTCTTTGATCTCAGGGGGTCCTTTTTGGAGTTTATTGTATTTTATTGTACTCGGTGGGGTGTGGGGGGGAGGGGCTTGTCCTCATGGGGTGTGTCAGTACCTTCAGAAACTTTTACCAAAGTAATGTTTAGCTGCTTGTGGTGGGCCCCCTCTCCTCCACTGCCCTCAGGCTTTGGGGTTTGGACTGCTTGCTGCTCTTTGTCAGTTCTGGCCTACGAGAGACCAGGCTCAACTGGTGGATCCTCACATGGGACTGGGGACTGGTTATACAGTCCGGGGTTCAGTAAAAGACCTCAGGTGGTGCAAAGGGAGACCAAGGGGACTCCGCCACACAGATGGCCTTCAGGGAAGGGATGTGAGGGGCGCAGCAGAGAAGCGCAGGCAGCAGGGAGGAAACGGGAGGGGGTCGGTGACAGGAGTTAGGCCCACGGGCAGAAGAAGGGTTCCGAAGAAGTCAAGGTTGGAGAGTGAAGGGAGTAGCTGTGGAGGTCTGAGCATGTGTGTCAGGGACAAAGTGGACAGGTTTGAGTGCAGGGGAGGCCAGGGTATTGGTATGTGAAGTGGCGTACTCCCATAATGCCCCTGAGCATCCCTTAGCTCACCTAGAGCTGACCGGCTCCAATCCAACTTGTGGCCTGGACCGGGCCAGGCGTCTGTCCCATTTCCTGCAATGGCCAGGACGGGGTTGGGTATGTTTTCTTTTTGTTGGTGATGCATGCAAATCAAGTGGACAAGAGAACAATATAACAGAACAAAACAACAAATTTTAAAACTATAAAACCACAAACAAAAACCAGCACCAAAGTTGAGAAACCTTGCTGGACTTAGCTGATGCAACCATAGACTTAGGTCATACTGTGGCTCTACTGTCCTATTGACTCATCCTCATCCTGCTCACACAGTGCCGCATGGTTAAGTTGTAATTGAAGTCTTCTCTGCCTGGGGCAGGGCACCGAGCTCCTTATCCCCTGTGTTGGGGAAGTGGAGTCATGTAGGGGTAGAATAGCAAGCCTGGCCCCACTGTTAAAGTTCTGAGGCTAGCCGCAGCATGGGCAGCCTCCCTGTGTGCTTAGCTCACATGGCTGGTCCCAGGGCCAGCACAGGCCTAAGGCTAGGCCGCATGGTTTTATTTTTATTTAACTTTATTTTCTGTGTGTGTCTGTCGTCTGTCTGTCTGTTTTCGTCCACCGCCCTCCAGTGTTAAGTGGGAACCTGGAGGAGTCTCCCACTTCCCTGCCTCTCCCAAGTCCTTCCCTCTGTCACCAGCCATCCCTCTGGCCCAGGCAGAGTGGGTATAGGGAGGTAGGGACCTGGAGTGGCCTGGTCCCACCCTCTGGCCTACGGGACTCCTCAGGTCACCAGTGTTGTCCTCTCCCTTTTTAAAATAAAATGCCCTTGTTTGTAAATCCTTAGACGCTTGAGAATAAAACCCTTCCCTTTTCTTCTCCAAGTGTGGTGTCCTAAGCCTGGTAGAGTTTATAGAGCTGTGGGAAGGGGCTGGGAGGGGGGCTTTTAGTAAGTGGTTAAAGACTGCATACGTGGGAAACAAGCAGGCCTGGAAGTTTTTGGAGTGACTTACAGTGTCAGCGGCTTTGTGAGGGGCCACTTTTCCCTAGCAATTTCAGCACATCACAAAAGTCCTTTTCCACGTAGGCCTTGAGCATGGCCTCTGATGTCAGCCCCTCCATCCTCCGCCCCCGCTCCCTGCTTCCCAGGGTGGCAGCTTCACCAAGGCCAGGGCTGGCAACCCACGCCTAGAGGGCTGGCTGGGTACAGCCCGACCAGGTGTCTGCTGCTGGCCTGGAGCACCAGGCCACCATGGTGGGGACCACACTCCTGCTCCTTGCCCTGCTCCTTGGGACCTCCACTGCCTACAGTGCACTGCTTGGTATGTAAAGGCTGGCACTGGGGGTGGAGCCTTGTGCCCCACTTACCTATTGTCCCTTCCCAACTTGGTTTTGTACCTGGGTGTGTTGGAGGTGGGGGAGTGGTGCCATCCTTTTCCCTCTAGTCAAGATTCCTCAAAGTTCTCAGTTGGTGGCAAAGGCTATGGGAATGAGGCAAGGTGTGCGCTTGAGATGACCACCAGCTAACTGCCACCTGCAGGCAGTCATTTGCCTGTATAGGTCGTGCGTGCGTGCGGCGCGCGCACAAGCCTGGGTAAACAAAATAAGAGACCATCCAAACTCATCTGTTGGTGCTGTCTCTGGGCACTTGGATCTCTTTTGAATAGAGGTTACCAGTCCAGTTCCCTGTCTGGACTGAGGCTCTGCCCTCTGGGGTGCTGGAAGGGTGTGGTGTGCCCTCCTAACTACAACAGATGCTAGCACCTACCTCTCTTTAGTGTGGCCAGTAGGTCACACTGGATCTTTTAGATTCTAAGACATAAGAGCCACCTGGGCAAGGCAAAGAACCTTGACTTCATCTCGCCTGGCTGACCACCATCACAGGAGCTCTTCAGCCCTGTGTAGCATCCCCATATCCCGTTGCCTACTCTGCAAGCGGCAAAAGAGGTTGGAAAATGAAGGAGCACGGTTTTGTGTGAGCTTCGGCTGCTAGGCTGTGATGCCATTAGGGTTACATGGTAGCAACTTGGAGGGAATTTGGCGCTGGTAAAGAGACCACCTGTAATGCATCCCTTTTCCAAGCGAGACAAGGGCTGGAGGTCGAGGCCCTCCTCTAGGGGGAATTGCGCCCTTGCTCTGTGCTCTGTTTCAGCACCTCCGTTCCCTGGGGTGCCTAGCCACTGGCTGCGCAGACCCCTTTTCAGCCTGGAGTTATCAGATACAGAAGACGCGTTCCTTCGTCGTGCAGGGCCACTGGAGGTTCCTGCGGACAGCCATGTATTTGTGCAGGTGCGGGCGCCTGAAACACAGTGGGTGGGTGGGGATAGGGACAGACGGGGACCAGTCGACCTTGATGGCGCCTTGATCCCTCAGGCGGCACTGGCTCGTCCTTCACCGAGATGGGGTCTGGCTCTGCACCGCTGCTCAGTAACGCCTTCCTCGCGCCCGGCCCTGGGGCCTGCTCTGGTGCTGCTACGTGGGGGCTGCCCCGCTGACGCCTCTGTCAGCGTCTCACCACCTCCACACCCGGATGCTGCTGGCGTCGCTCGCTTCAGCTTCCGCCTGCGCCCTGTAGTCAACGCCTCCGTGCAGTTCTTGCACTGCCAGATAAGCCGCTGCCGCCGCCGTCGCAGTCACCGCCACCGAGCTGTTCGCCAGATACCAGTGCCTTTGACCTCACCAGGGCCGTTGCGGGTGCGCGCACAGAAGCAGTAATCTGGGCCCCTGCTGAAGAGTCTCTGTTGCTAGACACAAGCGTCTCTGGCCCCTGAGGGGACCTTGTAGGCAGAGTGCTTCCAGCTCAGCATGGGTACTGGGTACAGAGATACTCCTCTCCTCGTAGTGCTCTGCAGGACTCAGAGCAGATGAGAAACGCACAACTTTCTGCAAAGGATCTGACGTCCTTTCAGGGCTGGAGGACTAGATGTGGGAAACTGTGACACGTCCAAACCTCTGCAGATCTGATTTGCCGGCCTCACTTGGGACCTAGAGGCTTACATATGGGGTGTTCTAGGGCTAAAACCGTTTATATGTTTAGGGGTTTGGCCCAGGAGTCCTGCTGTGACCTCCTAGCTCTAATGGAAAGCTGGAAGCTTTAATTAAGTCCATCTTAGGAGCCCTGGGAGAGGAGATCCAGAATCAACAAAAGCACTGACGTCTGGCTTCTTTCTTCTGAATCCAGTGTCTGCCTCAGGATGAGGCATGTGCCAGCGGCAGCGTGAGCCTTGGTACTGACAGCCCCCACCTGCAAACGCTGACACAGCCCATCGTGGTCACAGTATCTCATCCGTCCCCTAGTAAGCTCTCAAGCGTCCCTGGAAACGGTATGGGGAAAAACAGGTCCAAGGCCTAGGCTCAGCCTGGCACACACACACACACCTCCCCAATAGGGCCATCCAAGAGCCTCCCAGGCAGGACGGTACGCCCGGAGCCGCCAGCTCCAGCCGCCGCCGCCGCCGCCGTCCTGGAGCCTGCACCAGTGGTGGCGTTGGTGGTGGCCGCATTCGCGCTGGGTGCTGCGCTGGCCGCTGGGCTCGGTCTCGTCTGCGCTCACTCAGGTACCGACTTCTGCACCACCCCCACCCCACCCTCCACCCCCACACCTATTTCCACAAGTCCAGACAGAGTAACCCACCGCCCCATCCCCCACCCCCACGTGCCCCATATCCTCAACCGGTCTCCGGGATCTAGCCTTCAGGGTTGCAGCAACTCCCACCAGGGGGCGCACTTACCCTGGCGCTGGGCAAAGGCAACCCTTATTCTAGCTAGCCGCTTATTTCAGCACCCCCAACCACCCGCCAGCCTCCTAGAGCTTCGCCCAGTGGCCCCCAGCTCCAGAGGCCCCAGTAGGCCGGTAAGTACCGGGTATGAAGAGCTGAAACAAGAAAGAGAATAAGGGGTTGGGGGTGGTAAGGATCCTTCCTTGAGTTTACTTCTGGGGCTCCAAGTAACTTGTATATTCATTTAATCTTCTTTTGAACAACATTCGGGTGCACACTTTCATAGTGTCCATTAGAGGTTGTTTGTTTGTTTGTTTGTTTGTTTTTTAAAATGAGGTACTTTATGAGGTTAAAGTAGGTCACCAGCGGTGAAGAAAGGCGTTCTTAAAGACTTGAACAGACGTTAGGTAAGAGTTAGGGATTTACACAGGTCCTGTTCTCACACCCGGTACACAGATTGATGGAGGAAGCCGATGCCTGCTGGGAAAATGTGACCTGAGTAGTGTTCCCCCGTTCTGAGCCTCTGCCATCCACTCTCTAGAGATGGCACGACCCAGGGAGGTCCTGAGATGCATCCAGCCATGGTTGCAGATGGGGGGTGGTACACGACTCCTGTGTGTCTCCCCACCCTCCCTTCCTGTCCTCACTAGCCTGATTCAAAATAAAGTGCTGACCTGCTAACTTGTAGTGGAGTCACTGTGCTTGCAAACGCGGGGTGCTGGGAGCGCAGGAAGAGGAGGCTCCAGGCTATGCCTTGGGACCGAAACTTGGGGAGATTTGTGTCTGGCAAGACTCAGATTGAGGAGTGGAACTCCAACTCCCATGAATACATACATATACACTGGGAGAGCTGGGGGGGGGCATTTGCATGAAACAGAAAATGACACCACTCAACCTGGCCAGCTCAAGTTTAAAATTTAGTCCTGCTCCCCCCCCCCCCCCCCCGCCTTCCAATACTAGCTCACCTTCCCCTTTGCTCTTCCCCAAGCTGGATCCTCTTCGCTCTTCACTCCCATCCCCAGATCTTACCTTCATGCAGGTGTCTAAGGACCTCTCGAACCCCTGTCTACCGGAAGTCTCCTCTCCTCTTTGCGTAAACAATTAAGGAATTTCCAGGCTTAGTCCACCAATGAGGAAATTGTGGCTTGGTAATTCTAAATCGCCTTCCCCCAAAGTCTCCAGGGCTGTCTACCCACCACCAACCCAGGTTTATTTTTTCTTTTGAGCCAGGCTCTATGTAACCCAGGCTAGCCTGGAACACAATGATCTTCCTGTCTCAGCCTCCCAAAAAGCTGGGATTGGTTAGTGATCACCACCCCTTGGCAAGTCCAAGTTTTTTTGTTTGTTTGTTTGGATGTGTGTGCGTGTTTTCCCTGCGTGTATGTATGTGCACCGTAAGTGTGTCAGGTGCCTGGGGACTTAAGAAGAGGGCTCTTGGAACTGCAGTTGGTTGTGAGCAACCATGTCTGTGCTGGGAACCAAACTTCTGTCGTCTGTAAGAACAAGTGAGCGAGATGTGGAGGCCCTTGCCTTTAAACCCGGCATTCGGGAGGACCTTTGTGAGTTCGAGGCCAGCCTGGTCTACATTATCAAGCTCCAGGCCAGCGGCCAGGGCTACATAGAGAGACCCTGCCTCACAAATGACAAGCCCAGGGTTTTGTTTGTTTGTTTGTTTTGTTTTTTTAGTGCAACTGCACACTTCTCTACGAAAGGCAAAGCTCAGAGTATGGGTTTCGTGAGTTGGTTAAGAACATAGGTCTAAGGTTTTGGCTGGGCGTGGTGGCGCACGCCTTTAATCCCAGCAGAGGCAGAGGCAGAGGCAGAGGCAGGCAGATCTCTGTGAGTTCGAGGCCAGCCTGGTCTACAAAGCGAGTCCAGGGCAGCCAGGACTATACAAGAAACCTTATCTCGGGGGAAAAAAAAAGTTTTGGCTCCAGGTAATGAGTAACATAAAACGCAGATAAAACTCGCTGGCCCTTCCGCCTGCCTCAGTCTCTGTCCTTCCTCTAGAGCCATGCCTCCGCCGACAAACGTAAGCCACGCCTCCATCTGCTCCGTCTTCCGCGTAGTGCTTTTTTCAGACCTTTTCAGCCTCCGTAGCCGCGAGCCCGCAGAAAAAGAGCTCTTTTACAGTTCGGGCATGAAGCCACCGCAGCGACGGCGGAAGGTCCCAGCCCGCTACGTAGGTGAGGTTACCGGCCCCACAGCGTGGAGTCCCCGCGAGATGCGGCATCTGCTGAAACTCCTTGAGGCTCGGCGGGGCGAGCCGGAGCCTGACGCCGCGGAGCTTGCCAAGGAGCTGCGAGGCCGCAGTGAGACCGAGGTGGCGTCCCGGAGCTGGGGGGCGGGACCAGGGAGCTGAGACGGAGCGGGCCGCGTGGGTGGAGCTCCGGGGCGGGAGTGGGGGGTGATGCCCCAGCGAGGGCTGCAAGGTGGAGCTCAGGGCGGGGACGTGGGTGGAACTTGGGGTGGAGTTGTGGTGGCGCTTGAGCTTGACTGTTTAGGGATGGCACGACAATGAAGTTTAAGGACGAGGCCTTGGTGAGGCTTGGGGGCGTTGGCGGAAGTTTAGTAGCCGGGCAGCCATAGCATGCGACAGGACTATGGGTCCGTATGTGAATAAAGGGTAAAGGAAGTGGAGCATGAAAGAGGTGGTACGTGAGTGGGTAAGTCTGCGGGTGGCCGTGACCACTGGGGTGGAGTGAGTCCGTGGGGAAGGTTGTGGAGAGTTAGGAGGCTGGAGAAGTCAGAGAGAGAGCAGAGTGGAGGTCAGTGGAAGTGAGGCTGGGGACTGGATTTAGGTGAATTTGGTAGCCAGGTGTGGTGATCATACACCCTTAATCCCAGCACTTGGAATCCTGGCACAGGTGAACATCTTTGAGTTCAAGGCTAGCCTGGCTCTGGTTATGGTAGGGACTCCTTTAATCCCAGCCCTCGGGGAGGCAGATGGAGGTGGATCACTGTGAGTTCGAGGCCAGCCTGGTTTACAGAGCGAGTCCAAGACAGCCAGGGCTACAGAGAGAAACCTTATGGCGGGGGCGGGGGCATAGTAAAAATCAAAAATAAAAATAAAGGCTAGCCCGATCTACATAGTTACAGGACAGCAAGAGCTTTGTAGAGACCCTGTCTTAAAAATAAATCAACTAAGCCGGGCATGGTGGCGCATGACTGTAATCCTAGCACTCAAGGAGGCAGAGGCAGGTGGATCTCTGTGAGTTCGAGGCCAGCCTGGTCTATAAAGCCTAGGACAGAGGCCTGGAGACATGGCTCAGAGGTTAAGAGCACTGGCTGTTTTTCCAGAGGTCCTGAGTTCAGTTCCCAGCAACCACATGGTATGGCTCATGACCATCTATAATGAAATCTGGCATCCTCTTCTGGCAGAAACATTGTATACATAATAAATACATCTTTAAAAAGAAAAAAAAAAGTCTAGGACAGCCAGGACTACAGAGAGAGACCCTGTCTCAAAAACAAAACAAAAACAAAACCCAAACAAACAAACAAAATAATTTAAAAAGCCAACCATAACAAAAACGGTAAAGTTGGGTGGGGAACCAAAGTGAGTATGAAGTAAAAGTCTAGGAAATGAGATGGAGTGGAATAGATTAGTTCTCATTCTAAGAGCAAACTAGCCTCCAGGAAGGAACAAGAATAGACCTGGCTTTTTTCACATCTTCATTTGCTAGCTGGTCACACACTGGGGCTTTGGCTTGAGTCCCAGCACTTTCGGGAATGCACAACACTGGGCTGGCTCGTCCAGGATTGAGCAGTAGCAGTCTCTGAACTGAGCAAGACTCTGGTCTTGCCTGTATTTTTGAGCTCACAGAAAGCCCGTCTTCCTCCCCAGATCTGCCGATTTATCCAGCAGCTCAAAGGCCGTGTGGTTCGAGAGGCCATTAGGAAGGTGCATCCAAGTAGCAGAGAAGATCCAAAGCGTCACGAAGCACGGCTTCCAGCCCCCATTGAGGTGAGGGCTGCCCAAGGCTAGCCCTTGACGGAGGGAGGATAACCTGGTCAGAGGAATAACAGGGAAGGGCGGAGCTTGGGAGACCCCTGGGGGCCTGTCCCTAGACTGACCATGCACCCACCTACTGCTGGCTTTACTCAGGTATGGATGGATCTTGCTGAGAAACTTACAGGCCCACTGGAGGAAGCCCTGACTGCAGCCTTCTCCCAGGTACACACATTTTCTTAGCAGGTCAAAGGGTATATTTATCACAGGGCACAAGGGTGGGTGTGGCCCAGGGGTAGAAAGCCGCTGGGTTTAGTCAGGCAGTGGTGTTGTATGTAATCTCCAAATTTGAAGGAGCAGAGAATTGTTGATGAGTTCAGGTTTCTCCTGCCCTATCCAAAAAGAAAAGAAAAATGTAGACCTGGATTCTGGGCCTTTCCTGTTGCCAAATCGGTGACTCCAGCCAGGCACTGACACTTGAGCCATAGCGGCTAAGGCCATCGCCGAGTCCCCTTCAGAATGGGAAGAAGGGTTCGGTGCATGTGTAGAAGTGAGGGGCTCATTCTAGGCCTAACAGGGCAATGGAAGATGAAAGACTTGCCCCTTTCCTTCCTGATGGGTCTTCCCTGTTAGGTGCTCACCATCGCTGCTGCAGAACCTCTCAGCCTCCTGCACTCCAAGCCAGGCAAGCACACGAAGGCCTCTGGGAAGCCACTGCTGTTCCTGAGCAACCCTGGAGGGCAGAAGGATCCTGTCCCTGAAGCCTCTGGGCCTGGCCCTGTGACTGCTGACCCCACTCCCAAGGCCTCTGTCCCTGACCCTAAGGCCTCTGGTACCAACCCTGAGACCTCTGTCCTTGCCTCAGAGGTCACTGTCCCTGACCCCGATCCCCCAACTAAGTCCCTAGCGGGCCCCTCCACAGAGAGAGACTTCACTGTGGACTTTGAGAAGATTTACAAATACCTATCCTTCTCCTCCAGAGGCGTCCATGGCCCTGAGCTCACAGCAGCTGGTAAGAGTGGCAAGGGAGGAACGGGGCTGTAGGGCTGTGGGGTTTTCAAACCTTCTCTCTCATTCTTCTCCTCTCCTTCTATCAGAGTCAGCTGTGGTCCTTGACCTGCTAATGTCACTCCCAGAGGAGCTGACTCACCTGCCTTGCACAGCCTTGGTGGAGCATATGACCAAAACATATACTCAACTGACGGCCCCCCAGACCTCTCTCTCTAGTCAGAAGAGCCCCAGGCCTGGGACTGAAGATGGAGGGGCTGGCTCCAAGGGGCCAGAGGAGCCTGACCAAGCCAATCCCAAACCTCAAGCTTCTGAGCCCATACAACCAAGGCCAGCCTGGCAAACAGTTGGGATCTGCCCACTGAACCCATTCCTGGTACCCCTGGAGCTCTTGGGCCAGGTGCCCAGCCCTTCGGGGTGAGGAATACAGCAAAGCAGATATGCTGATTTCTGCCTGAACTTCAGTCCAGCCCCGCTGGTACTGGGTGGCCAGGAGGATGACTGTAGACTTCTGACATGGTGTTCTGCCGCAGGCTAAGCCTTTCAGATGCAGCATACTCCGGTGGCCTCAGGGAAACCCGGTTGTAATGAGTGGAGAGATACAGGACTCTGCACACAGGCAGAATTCCTGCACAGGCAGATGGGGGCTGGCACTCTGAGCCCAGCCGTGCCTTGTTCTCTGCCATGGGTATCACCTACACCACCATGCCTTTTATGTGTCTGCTTCCCCCAGCACACCTCCCCCACGTCAGCTGACCACTGTACAGTTCTCTTCACCCCTTCCTGGGGTGTGCTGTCACCCTTAATAAAGCTGTCACCTTACTAGCTAACTACACTCTTTTCCCCATGACATAAATATGGGAGTGGGGACCCCGAAATGACGCAATTTGGGAGCTGGATTGAGATGCCAGGGAAGAGGCATCCCTGGTAAAAGCTGGTGCCTGGGTTGGTGAGATAGCTCCAAGGGTAAAGTGTTTGTATGCAGTCTGGCAATCTAAGATTAATTCCTTGAACTCACGTAAAGCTGAAGAAAACCAATTCCTGAAAGTTGTCTGACCGTATATACACATGCCTGTAGACCCACCTCATGCACTCACACAAACACAATAATTTTAAAGAGCTGTTATCTAGAGCGACCTTAGTTTGGCGTAAGGAGCTCCTTGGTGACCATGCAGAGGCAGCTCTTTGACAAATGTGGGAAGAAGAGGAAAGCTGGGCTGGTTTTATGGGGGGACAAGTGTTAGGGGCAAATTTTCAGAGCAGCATAATGATCTATCAACAGATGACTGAAGCTGGCAGACAGCGTGGCCAGCTCCATTGAAGGAGCAAAGCCCTGGTTCTGGGGAAAGGATTCCCCAGGGGGACTAGCAGAGGGCTAGAGGAAGAAGAGTGTCCCTGGAAATGGTCTTGGAGCGTCACCTACCCCTAGAAATCAAGGGAGGAGGGAGGCAGAACCAGAGGGTCTTTAGGATGGTGTGGGTTACAGAAGTGCAGGGAGCGGCTGGAGTTGTAGTTGAGCTCCAAGACCTCACACTCCCCTTTGCAGTGTAGGCCTCCTCACAACAGGCTCCACCCACCATATGGGACCTAGGGAGCTAGGTCTCTTTGGGGAACCAGGTGCCTTCCCACATCAGCACCCTCCCCCAGGCCTAACGAGCTTTCTGAGAGTAAAATTTCTCTTCCCTGAGCTGTGCCTTCGCACTGCTTTCCTTTTTTAGAAAGGCTCGATTCTCCCCACACACACTGCACACGGCTCCCTGAGGCGCTCAACTCATCTCCCAAGGCAGATTGTGGAACCTAGCCAGCCCCACTCCATGGTTGCAGCCCCACAAAAGCCAAACCCACAGGTTCTGAGACACTTGAGGATGATGGGGACAGGAGGGACCAGGCTTAGGAGCCTGGGGGCTGCAGGTATGGGTTTCCGGAAAGTTATCTCTAGGCTAACTGAAAGTACCCCATGCTTGCTCTCTGTAGTTCCCTGTGACTCCGTGGCCAAGGGGAAAAGAAGAGTGTATGTGTGGGAGTGTCTCAACCATGCCATGAGCTAGGGGGATGGAGATGGCAGCTGGCCTCCACTTTCAAAGTGACTGAAAGGTTGTGTATGAAATTGGGCATCTGCAGGCCTAGGCAGCAGTTAAAAGACAAAAGCAGATCCGGGTTCTAATTCCAGATCAATGGCTTGGGGCAAGACATTTTAGCACCGTGGGCTTCAGTCCCCTGGCCTGTAGATCCTAACAGGGGCCTTGGCTCTTTCTCAAAAAACCCCCAGAAGTAAACAGCCTAAGAACAGGACCGGCTAACTCAGCAATCTGCTTGGCATGCAATAAGCGCTCAATAATAGTTTTTTATTATCATCTCCATCAGTCAGAAGCAGGGAGGGGTGAAAGGCAAGGGAAGGGTGTGGGGGATGGGGGAGGTGGGGCAAAGGAAAGGCACTCTAACCTGTGCTGGGGCCGGGTCTGGGAAGGGGATGAGCCTGCTTGGCACATAAAGTGCCAGGCATTCTCGACACAAGCAGCCGCCATGGTGGGGTTTCGGGGGTCTGTCTCTGGGGCAGGCTGTACCGTGCGTTATAGGTAGGCAGCGTCCATTGTGAGCCGAAGAGAGCCTGCCTGTCAGGGACAGAAGAACTCAAGGAGTGTGTTGAAATTGGCAATGTCGACCATAACAAGGGGAAAGAAATAGGGGATAGAGGAGTCCGCACTCCCAGGAAAGGATGTAACACTCATGCCTGGTAGCCGGGGAAAGCTGAGGTTGGTGCGGGATGCTTTGCTCACTAGGGATTTAGCGTTGAGGGATCAGCAGTGATGAGTGTGCAGAGAGACGGGGACAGGGCAGATAAAGGCACCAGGTGGGGTTCTGGCCTGGCCAGGAAGGAAGATGGGTGGTTAAATGGGGGCAAGAACTGGACTTCTCTGAACGCTCTTAACTCTGAGCTAGGATATCTGGGCCATAATCCTGAGCGCAGTCCAGGCTGGTCGCACCCCTCCACCAGGCTGACCCTCGGGGGACCGGCCCGGGACTCGGTGCCCTCTCACACCAACGCATAGTCGAACTGCCCGCGTTCGAGCGCCTCCTTGTGGTCGGTCCAGGACGAGGCGGGCATGCGGCTGTAGGGGTCTAGCAGTATTCGCACACAGCGCACCATCAACAGAACCAACACCACGAGCAGGCAGAGCACGAAGGCGAACACCGTGCGTTGCTCGACGTCCAGCCCCGCGCCCACGGGGGGCCCCGTCGATGGCGGCAGCGGCTCCGGTGACAGTGTCCACGCCGCGCTCATAGCTCACATCGCCGCGCCCTGCGGAAAGAGAGGTGCCCACCCCGGGGTCCGCGGGGATGAGGCTGCGCTCTCCCTGTACCTCCAGCCACCCTTTCTGGAGTCACCCCTTTGCTGTATCCATCCCGCAGCATCGTCCCTGTCCGTGCTGTTGTGTCTCCGGGCTACGCCCATGCCCCGCCTGTGCGCTCCTCCACCACAGCCACGCGGGGACCCAACTCTAGCGGTGTGCCCAGGTGGGGTCGCTCAGAGCCGGGACGGGGCAGCTTAGACCCGCCCAGCCCGCGCACAACAGGTGCGAACGCGCTGGAACAGGGACCCGAGCTGCACTGTTTGAACTGGTCCCCGCCCGGCTCCCTTTGTTCTCCAAGGCCCAAGACCCCCCTTCCCCCACCGTAGCCGCCTCCCCAGCCACAGCGCGTCCCCCTCACCCTTGGTCCTAGACAGGGACCGGCCGCCCTGCAGCCCCTCTCTCTCTCCCGGTACCCGTACGCTGCTCCGCTCTGGTCTTCCCCGGTGGCGGAGGTAGTGGCGGAGGCTGTGGCAGCCCCGGCTCAGCCCACCCCATCCGCCCCTGGAGCTGTGGAGACCGAGGGAGGAAGGAGAGTCGCGCACCAGCCGGGCCGCCGCGACTGTTCCCATGGCGACGGGGGCGGGGCCGCGAAGGGTGGAGGCTGAGCTGGGAGAAGTGCCTGGGTTTGTGACCCCGCCTCGGCCTGCCTACCAAGAGACTGGACCTTCCCACCACGAGCGCCTGCCCAGATAGCCCCAGCTTCCTTCTCCTGGAGCACCCAGAACCTCGCCAGGTCGTGGGCAGTTGCGAGCCTCCACCACGGAAGCCTCACCCTGACCTCAGTGTCTATATCTCCATTCTTCCGTGCAAACCCCTCACCCCAAGCCTGTTTCAGGAGGATCTTGAGGCCCCCACACACCACCCAGTAGTGTTTAAGCTGCTCATCAGTCTGAAGGAACCCCCAGTTCAACGGAGACACCCCCCCCGCCCCGCCCTCCTCCAGACAGCTGAGATAGTTATTCTCCCCACAAGAGGGCAGGGTCCTGGCCTGAGAAAGCAGCCCCATTTCTGAATACAATCCTTCACTGACCTTGAAGGTCTCTATGACAGGCCCTTGGTCCCAGCCTTCCCAGCAGACATACACTTCAGACAGTTCAAACTGCTCTTCTGCGCTTTGGTGTTTTATTATGTCCAGATCTTAGGCTTATGTACAGGAAGTAAGAGCATTGATTTAAAAAAAAAAAAAAAAGGACCTTAAGTGGCCTGGCAGGCAATGCCAGTGGACTACTTAGAACAGCAGGCCAGGCTTCGCTCCACTGCCCACGGAAGTTCCTGGGCTGGGGCCTTCTGACACTGCCAGCAGCCCCCTGTGGCACTCTGGAGAGTGCACCCACCCACCGGGTAGCCACTCTCAGCCCTTTCCTTGTCCAGCTGGTTTCACAGGAACTTGGAGCAGAGGCCACACACAGTTTTATCAGACGTGCCAAAGTGTCTCTTTCTCTGTGTCTGTCCCACGACGGTCTAGCCTTGGCGCTGCCTAGAATTGCATTGCTGCCCTCAGAGAATCTGCTCTGTGCTGGAGGCCGAGATGTCCAGAAGGCGCCAGGCAGCGTAAGGGTTGAGCTCCTCCTGGTCTCTGCAGAGTGCCCACACGTACAGCATGCGCAGCACCTTGTCCTACGGGAGACCCAGCAGAGGGAGGGGCCAGGCTTGGTTAGTGCACAGAGGGGTTGCTGGTGGGTGGGGGTGGGGGCAGGGAAGGCTCTCGGAGCGGCCAGGGAGGGGTGTCTAGGGCTCCTGGCTCTGGTCACTGCTCAGGTTGAGGTAGTGGACCCTCTGACTTTAAAAAGGTCTCAATTCCTAGTTCTCTCCAACCCCAGAACCACCTGGCTCCAGGCTGAGGTCTGTGCTGAGCAGGCATGCACAGGGCCCCGTGTGTGCGAAGCCGTCCCAGAGCTCCAGTGCCTTGATTCTCCACTCACCGGGTCACCCTCAACCACCTCGCCTTTTGGGTTCTTGATCACCATGACCAGCTGGGCCTGAAAGGTAACGATCAGCACCGGGCCCTGCTCCATCATCTTGCCCATAGCCAGCTGCAGAGAACACAGAAGCACGGGCCTAAGAGTGGTACTCCTCCACCCCACGGCCACGCCCCAGGCCTGGAGATGGAAAGCACCCTGTAGGAAAGAGGCCTGACACCTTGCCCCACTAAAGGCATGGCACCCCGCACCACCTCGGGGCAGCTAGTTTCCATGGAGCCCCTTCTCACGGACAACTCCTGGTCTTCAACCGTGGGACTTCTCTGTTCCCAGATTGGGTTCATGCAGGTTTATAAAGGCCAAGAAGTGAAGGAGGGCAGGAAGGTGACTCCATTTTGCCTGGGGCTCACACCAGGGAAGAAGTCTGGGTGACCTGAAGTGGAACTGCCTATTCGGGGCCCATGCTGCAGAGGCAGGAATGCCACTGCCGAGGGGCCTCAAGAGCACTGGAGGTCTGGGCAGTGCTCACCACCTGCCCAAGACGGAACACAGGTGCTCCTAGATGCAGGAAGAGTGGCATCCTGATAAACACACTTGAAAAGACTGAAAACTCACAGCCCAGCCCAGTGGCGCACACCTTTACAAAGCAAGGCCAGGACTACAAGAGAAACTCTATCTCGAAAAACAAGCAACAAACACAAAAGGAAAGAAAACTCACTAAAATACCAAATAGAATAAGCATCCTAGTAAGTATGCTGGTCTATACGTGAGCAAAATTATCTAATGCAAAGCCGTAAAAAAAAAAAAAAAAAGATTTATTTATTATTTATACAGTGTTCTGCCAGCATGTGTGCATGCCCGCCACAAGAAGGCACCAGATCTCATTACAGATGGTCGTGTGCTACCATGTGGTTGCTGGGAATTGAACTTGGGACCTTTGGAAGAACAGATGGTACTCTTAACCTCTGAGCCATCTCTCCATTCCTCAAAGCCTGTTTTTATTTTGATCCAAGATCTCAGGTAACCCAGGCTGGTCTATCATTCACTATATAGTTATGACGTGCCCTGAATTCTACTGCCTCAGCCCTCAAATGATGGAATTATAGGCATGAGCTCCCACACCACTAACAAAGCCTATTTTACAATAAAGTTATATAATTTTTTTTTTTGAGATATAGTTGGCCTTGAACTTTTGGGCCCCTCCTGCCTCAACTTCCAGAGTGCTGGAATTCTAGGTGTGTGCCTCCATGCCTGGCTCACTGCATAGAATTCCGCTTTTAATTTTTCATTCGGTGTATGAGCAGTGTGAGTGCTAATATGTGCACACACATACAGACCAGAGAGCGGTGGTGCTAGTCTTTCTCTATTGCTCCCCACCTTTGTTTCTGAGATGGGATCTCTCACTGAACCTTACATTCAACATTTTGGCTAGGCTGGCTGGCTAGCAAGTCCCCCAGGAGCTGTCTGTTTCCACCCAAATGCTTGGGGTTCTAGGCATGAGCAGCCATGCCTGGCTTTTCCACAGGTGCCGGGGACTCAAGGCCTCTTGCTTTTACAGCAAGTGCCCTTACCCACAGAACCATCTCCTCAGCCCTGACAGAATTTTAAATAGAAGTCTAAAGTATGGTTTCAACCAAATACAATAATCACTTCTGCACTATCAAAAAAGGTAACAAAACAAAACAAACACCCATCCCCTTCCAAAAAACAAAACAAAAACAAAACAAAAAACCCCCAAAAACCCTCTAGGCATTGTGACCCAGGCCTTTATCCCAAGCACTGAGGAGGCAGAGGCAATGGTGTGAGTTTGAGGCCAGCCTGGTCTACAAAATGAGTTCCAGGCCTCAGAGACATGGGAGGTGGGGGTGGGGGTATAGGGGGAAAAGGGGGGGTGGGCAGAGATAGACAGAGACAGAATGTAGGTCATTGCACTTCCTACCACAGGCAAGGCCCTCGATTCAGTCCCTAGCCCCCTAACCCCTCACCCCAAAACCAACTAAACAACCAGTTTAAGCCACATCATTAAGATAGGAATCACTTAGAAGCCAGCCACAGAAATATGGAAAGCTTTGTGAGGCAGATCATACATTTTTGTTTGTTGCTGTACTAGGAATTCAATCCTAAGGCCTTACATATGCTAGGCCAGGCCTCTTACCACGGACCGATATCTCCAGGCCTCTTACCTTTTCTTTTGAAATACTGTCACTAAGTTGCCCAGACTATCCAGGAACTCACCCTGTAGTCCAAGCAGACCTTAACCCATGCAGAGTTGGTCACAAAAGAGCACACCTTTAACCTCCTGCACTGAGATGGGAGGAGGGGACAGAGGAGCCTCTGGAAACTCTTGGGCTAGCTAGCCTGGAGTACACACAATGGCGACTAAGAGAGCTTGCCCACCCGAGCTCTCTCTGCCTGGATCAGCGGGAACCAGCAGGCCTGGCTTCACTTAGCCGACCGTGTCACAGCTGGGGTTTCGCTCCGACTGCCCTTTCCTTGGGGGTGACTTACGTCCACATTGCTGATGTCCAGGATTCGGGAGTGGAACTGGAGGCCCAGAGCCTTGGCCTGCTGGATCGGGTGGGCCAGCTGGCTGTAGGTCTGCAATAAGAGGCACACGTCCTTGCGGTTAGTCACTGATGGGACTTGGGTCACACCCAGAAGTCTAGCCATGTTCATATGCCCCAGTACCCGGAGGGGCAGAAGCCAAGAGCACAAGTCCAAGCCCAGAAGGATGCCACTCTTCACTGGCCAGAACGGCACACTTGCTTCTCATTATGGCAAGAGCCACACTCGCAAGCACGAGCAATATTAATCAGTGTAGTGGGTAATTCCACAGCACCATCCAAAGGACACTCCCAGGGTAAGCCGGTGGACTGACTCTTGGCTGAGCTCTACTGTTCCGAGATTCACCTCCCCTGGAATCTTGGCCTGGAATCAGATGTCTCTTCTAGGATTTGTCCCAAACCTGTGGGTTGTCCTAGAACTCACTGTGTTAGTGGCCTCCCTCACAGAACACCCCAGGTGTCATCCTCCACTGCCCCAAGAGTCTAGGGACAGGTAGCTACATGGAGAACAGTTTGAGCTTAGAGGACACTAGGACAGAACATGCTTTGAAGACAAGTACTTTTTATGGATATAACTGATATGTAGAAGAAGGGGGTGGGGCAGACAAGCAACAGCACTGGGCTGGGAAGATGGCTCAGTGGATTAAGCACTTTCTGCACAAGTATAGTGGCCTGAGTTCAAATCTCCACAACCCATGCAGAGTTGGTCACAGAAGAGCCCACCTTTAACCTCAGCATTCCTGCACTGAGATGGGAGGAGGGGACAGAGGAGCCTCTGGAAACTCTTGGGCTAGCTAGTCTGGAGTACACACAATGGCGACTAAGAGACCTTGCCCCACCAAAGAATAAAAAAAAAAAAAAAAAGAAGATTAATACTTGAGACTGTTCTGTGGCCTCCACATCATGGCGCAAACACGCATACATACCACACACACACGAGGCAGTGGCAACCCTACCTGGTGGGTTTCTGTTGTTTGATGCTTTAGCAATAAGAGGTCTGGTGTAGCCGAAGCTGGTTTTGAACTCTATGTAGCAAAAGATGCCTCTCAACTCCTGATCCCGATGCTTCCCCCGTGCTGGGATGGTAAGCATGTGTCCTCACACCCAGTGTACGCAGTGGTGCGTATCGAACCCAGGGGCTTCCAGCAAGTTAGGCAAGCGCTCTAAAAACAGAGCCACACCCCACACCCATGGGTTTCTTTAACTTTTTTGTTTGTTTGTTTTTCGAGACAGAGTTTCTTCTCTGAGTAGCCTTGGTTATTTGGTTATCCTGGACTCCCTTTGTAGGCCAGGCTGGCCTCGAACTCACAGTGATCTGTCTGCCTCTGCCTCCCTGAGTGCTGGGATTAAAGGTGTGTGCCATTGCACCCGGCAAGATAACATTTCAAAAACACCTCACTAGAAGCAATTAGAATCTCAGCTGTGTTGTGGTCTAGGCCACTCTTGAGTAGAGAGGCTCAGCCACAATTTTGTGGTTCCAGAGGAGGAAGGAGAGAGGGAGGGAGGAAGAGGAGGAGGAGGATAACTCCTCTTCCTAAATGCCCGCTGGCTTAGTCACCAGTGCAGGGGAGTATTTAAGAAAAGAACCTGACAGATCTTCTCTGCTTTTCCCAAGTTGTTTGTGAGCTCGGTACAGATAGCATGAGCCAAAAAAAAAAAAAAAAGGCTCTAGATTGCGTCACACAAAGAAACTGGAAGAAAAACAAAACAAAACAAAAGCCCCACAACACTGCCTGGAGAGGCAGAGCCAGAAGCTAGCAGGGTGAGGTGAGGTGGCCTGACACTGGTCCAGAGCAGGAGTTCCATGGGAACAGGGAGGCTGCCAAGCGAGAGCAGACGGCAGATGCTGGCCTTCCCACAGCCGGCTCTGACAGTGACCCTGTGATCTTGAGCCCTGACTCTGGGAAACAGTGAGGGTATCCTCAGGGCAGTGTCCTGCCTTGGACAGGAAAGTCTACCCACACCTCTGTTTTGATGTGTGACATTATCCGAGGGAGGGCCTGCTGTGACACCTTATATTTCGGTGTTCACATTAACTCTCATAATTGCCACGAGGCACCTGTCACCACCATGTGTGGGGCTCAGGAATGCCAGGGGAACTTCATACATTCAAGTGGCCTCTTTCTTCTATGGTCTTCCTGAGCGCATGGCCCTCCGATCTGCACATCCTACGCCATCTTGCACAGGGTTCAGGTCACAGCCACTTAAGCCAGGCAGGAAAGAGACAGCAGGCCACCCTGGGAATTTCATATCAATCCGTGGCGTGAATCATTTCTGTGATTCTGTTTCATCAAAATGAGTTCCTGGGAGCCAGGGAGATGGCTCAGCTCGTAAAGCACTTTCTGTGCAAGCCTGAGAACTGGGGTCTGGCTCGCAAGAACCCTCACTGAAGACAGACGGCTGTGGAGGCTTTGTAAGGCCAGAGCCCAGCAGGTATAAACAGGGGCACCTGGGCAAGGTGGCTAGCTAGGCTGGCTGAAACAGCAAGCCCTGGGTTCAATAAAAGACCCTGCCTCGATATAAGGTCGAGAGTAATTGTCATCAGCCTTCATCAGTCTGCAAGCCTCCAGATGCATGTGCCCGCACACACTCGTGACTATACATACGCCCATAGACCATACACAGACATGTATGCCGCAGGACACCCTGCCCTCGTTAGTTTACAGGGCTGAAGACACAGTTCAATAGTGGAGCCTGTCTTCATGCATTCACTGATCAAGCCAAGCCTGACCTGTGGGCACCTGGGCATCACTCGCAGAGCAAAGGACAGATGGGTAGGCTGTTGAGCTCCGTGGGGAGCAAGCATATCAGACATGTCCTCCCCACTGGACATGGGCCAGAGCCACCCAAGCAGACCACCTCTACACTGTTTATTTACTTATTTATGTTTGCAGCACTGGGGATGGAACCCAGAACACCACACACGCCAGGAAAACGCCCGGACCCGAGGCACACCCCACCCTTCTGACTTTTTTTTCCGCCCCCTCTGTGCTGTTTGGCTGAAGAGAGAAAAGCAGTACTCACAGCTTCATAGCACCAGTCTTTGAGAATGTCAAGCTCCCCAGAAATCATGGCCTAAATAGAGAAAAGGAAAAAAAAAAATAAGCACAAGAAGGTGACTGGGCTTTTGCAGCAGACTGTTGGCGAGGCCTTCTCGGGAGACCCCTGGTGTCCTGTCCACCAGCTTGTGTTTGGGAGACTGGGTCAGGGGCCAGGCAGCTGTGCGTGGCCTGAGTGGGACAGCGCAAGTCCCTACACTTACGTTCACGCAGCTCTGGTCCTTCTGCGTGCAAGAAAAGGCCCGGCATGGGCACAAGGGAGCCCTCACAGTGGAGGAATTGCCTTCCGGCTCTCCATGCCTGGGGATCAGACTTTGGGTGGCTAGAAATGAGGCAGGCTACAGAGGGAGAAGACACAGCCACACAAACCTAGGGCTAGCTCTGCTGAGGAAGGTGCCCAGAGAAAGCAAGCAGCAGCTGGGGGACTGCCTTCAAGAGGCTGCCTGAGTGACACCTGCTGTTCCTGGGACCACTCCCTTCCCACCTCCTCCCAGTCCTGCTGAAAAAAAGAGAAGGAGCTGAGAAACCGAAAAGAAAGGAGACGAACCACATGGAGAGGAGTGGGGGGGGGGGGGGGGGGGCTGAGCTTTCTTGTGGTTCTGTGAAGGCTGTAACGAAGACCTGGCCAGACCTGAGTAGGATTGCCCCACACCCTGCCATATTCTAGGTGTTTCCAAGAGGTAGAGACAGACAACAGGCGATACAGACGTGCTGTATTGTGACCAGAACAAGATGTGCCCTCCTGGCTTACAAACAAAGGGGCAAGAGCAACTGAGTATGAAAGTCAGGACTGCTAGAGACAGTGGCTCCCAGACCTTCTCGGCTCTGGTCTGGCCTGGGCACCCTGGGTCTGAATGACAATGGTGTGGCTGGCCTCTCCCTGATGCCTTAAAAGCCGGGGCTCCTGGGCTATTCCTAGCCATCTCCGGAAATGGCTTAAGGAAAACTTTAGCAGGAGGCACAGTGCAGAGCTTCAGGAACAGGAGCCTTGAAGACAGAGAGAAAGTCATCCTGGAGCTCTCATGCCCTGTAGAGAAGGCAAGAAGCTTCCACAGCTAACACAGAGCATAGGTGAGGGTAAGCACTCCTTTCTGAGAACCCTAACTGTCATGGGTCTCTGCAGCTGAGGAAGGTTAAGAGACATAGCCTATGTCCGGTCATAGCCTGGAAGCAAAGTTATCTGCTCAGAAAACAGCCAAAGCAACTTGGTTCCCTTGAGATGATCTAGACTCCTTCCTAGGGTACCAGCCAGAGTGGAGAAGGTCCAACAGGCCAGGGCCCCACCATGGCTCGCACCTCTAAGATGTTGGGGATGATGTCACTCTCACACTGTCGAAGAAAGCGGTCCTTGTCAAAGGTTGGGTCCACTTTCAGGATCTCCGTGAGCACCTCTGACATTTCTGTTTTTGAGAAAAGGCCTCCTGCAGGGAGAGGAGCCTATGTTACGGCCAAGCTTCCAACCTTGGCTGCAGCCAGGGCAGAAAGAATGGTCCTGAAGTGACACTCACCCAGCACGTCCGTGACCTTGTCGGTTAAGGCTCGGGATGCCCGGATGAGAACATTGTCACTCTCATCATATTTCATCTTCATCTCAAAGAAGCCTGTGGAGGACAGACACCGTAGCTGGAGGAGGGGACCTTCTGATAAGATGCCCTGACTCCAGTTCCTGAGAACTCCCTGTAAGACTCCTCTTTGTGACATGGGTCAGGGTTAGGCAAGCCATTCATGGGCCTGCACCTGCCTCCTCACCTCGGCATGCTATCTATCCACCTACCTGTGAAAACGCAGAAACTCAGCTACAGCCTCAGAGGGGCTGGGCAAAATTTGGGATGCCACCCTTTCTGGTTCTTGCATCAAAGGAAACACAGGCCTCTAGCAGTCCTCACAGGAGGAGGGACAAGGGTGTGTAGCCAGGGGCTCTCCTGCTCAGCCCCTGGAGAAATCCCATGGCTAGCTGTGAGTGAAGAGCAGTCTTAGAGTCTACCCCAAGGCCTTGGTGCCACCTGTCAATCCTAATTTTTTTTAAAGATTTATTTATTTATTGTATATGAGTGTTTTATCTGCAGAAGAGGGCATCATATCACATTATAGATGGTTTCAAGCCACCATGTGGTTGCTGGGAACTGAACTCAGGACCTCTGGAAGAGCAGGCGGTGCTCTTAACCACTGAGTCATCTCTCCAGCCCCGTGTCAATCCTAATTATTCCCCCAGGGGTGCTTACTTAGTGTCTTAGTGATAGGATCTACAGCTAGGTGGGTGCATGGACCTAAGGAGGTGTGTAACTCTCCCTGATCCCAACTTTCCTTCTATCAAGTGGGGCTCTGCCTAGTGCCTGGCAAGTATCTGCTGCCACCATCCTGCCCAGGACCCAGCAGGCTGGCCACACTCACGGTTGAAGACTACGTTGTTATCTTTGAAGTCTTTCCACTGCTGGTACCACTTGGAGTCCTTGTGTAGCACAACCCCCAATGCTTCCCTGGGGGAAAAGGCGGGCAGGTGGAGTGAACTGCAGCCCCACAGAGGTCACCCTCACATCTAGGAGCTTTCTTTCTCTCCTTTCCCCCACCCACCTCTCAACCCCAGTTCTCTGGAGGGAGCCAGGAACCCTAAGAGAGAAACAGACTTGGTAGGCACCTCCCAGCGGACCTTGGAAACCAGACCCCAGGTGGTCAGGACCACTCAGGAACCTGTCCGGGACTTACTCATTAGCCTCAAAGACTTTGCTTTCTTTGAGCTTTGCTCCAGCAAACTCTGTCCTTTTCCGGAGCCGCTCAGGCCGGCGGTAGGGCCCCGTCTGTCCTAGCACGCTGTCATCAATCTCCTTCTTTACTGACTCTACACCCTGCAGGAGAGAGGACAGCAGGCCTGTGGCTCCTGAGGGCCACCAGCTGATGGGCTCCCTGCACCTGCCTGGCCTGGGCCAGGCTCACTCACCTGGGAGATGGCTTTGAAAGCTGCAGTCTTGCCCAGCTTCTCCCCGCCCTTGGACACTGACTCTGCCGACTGCTTGGCCGTCCTGGCGGCCTCTTCAACGCCCTCCTTGATCTTCCGGCCGAGGTCACTCTTACTGACTTCATCAAGACTCTACTGAGACAGAGACAGAGAGGAGGATGTCGCGTAGGCCTATGCACAGCCTTGAGTTCAAGATTCTCCCTGGAATGGGGCATGAGCGGAATGGAAAGTCCCAGCCACAGGGATTCCAAGGAAACAATCAGCAAAAGTAAGGGGAGGATGCCCAACCCAGCATGGAGTGCTACCCCTCAAGGAGGCCCCTCCTGTGCCCTCCCCGCGGCTGCAGTGCCCCTCCCCCTTCTATGGTCAGCCCTGAAGAAAAAAAAACGCCCACTTTAGTTTCCACTCTCACCCCAGGCCAATTTAAATGTTACATCTTACGAGTGCCAGCGGGGACTCATGTCCTAAACTCTTGAACCCCTCTCTTTCTCTCACTTGTCAGGTCAGCCTCGGGCCTTACCTCCTTTACCGTCCCTGTTAGCTCCCCAAGCTTCTTCTTTATCGCTTCACTGGTCCGCACAGTTTCAGACTCGATGGTTTTCTAGGATCAGAGAATTGCCTCTTTTTATTTGGATGCAACGGTGAACTTGATCGTCCAACTGAAGGTCCCCACCCCATTGTCAGAGTTAGGATTTTATTGCTGTGAAGAGACACCATGACCACAGCAATTCTTCTAAATGAAAACACTGACTTGGACTGGCTTGCAGTTTCGAGGTTCAGCCCATCATTGTCATGGTGGGAAGCACGGTGGCATGCAGGCAGGCTTGGTGCTTGGGAAAGTTCTACATCTGGATCCACAGGCAGCAAGGAAAGAACTGCCTCAACAGACCAGCTTGAGCATCTGAGACCGCATAGCCGGACCCCACAGCGACACATTTCCTCCAACAAAGCCACAACTTGTGAAAGTGCCATTCGCTGTAGGCCAGGCATCGAGCCACATGAGTCTTTGGGGACCATCCCTATTCAAACCACCACACCCACGCACACCCACCCCGAGGGCTCCTGTTGCACAGCATCCTCAGCCAACGCGGTAGCCACCCCCAGAACATGTCCTGGGTCACATGACACAGATGGCATTCTTAGCATGTCTCAGAGCTCTCCCAAAAGTGAGAACTCTGTGTCCATGCTGTGCTATCTATAGTGCTAGAGATGGAGCCAGTGTCTCTTACGTGCTAACGCACAGGTTTGGCAAACTGAGCACTCCTACACTGGCTAACCGCAGTGCCACAGAGAGCCCTGCAAGGCCAGGATGCCTAGGCAACCTGCTCCCAGCCTGATACCTTTGAATCAGTGCTGGGACCTCCTGCCTTCCCCCAGCAGCTCTGGTCCAGGGAATAAAGATGGGACTGCGGTACTCACGTATTTTCTTCTGGCTTCCTGGAGGGCATCTGACTCTTCTAGTTTCTTGGCTTCGTCTCGGAACTTTTTTATACTCTCTTTCATCTCTTTGTTTTTGGCTAATTCTTGTTTGATATTATCTAGTAGGCCTGACAAAAAACCTTTTCTGTTCCCAGAAGAATAGGATTTGGTCTAGAAAGAATGTACAATTGGGGAAAAAAAAGTTTAGAGGCTGGAAAGGCAGACATGGCAACATCTGGTTACCCACTGCCCAGTTTCCTCCGTTCTATTGACAGTGGTGTTTAACAGTCAATAGATGTCTCTTTTACTATAATAGAATTTGAACTACCAAACATCCGTGATAAATTGCCACAGCACAGTCAGACCTTCATGTCCACAGGCTTATACCTACTGTTATACCTACTGATGTTATCAACCACAAGTCAAAAATAAAAACTTGCATTCCAATGTTCATTGCCACACCACTCATAACATGTAAGATACGGAACCAAATAAGGGAAATGGACAAAGAGGGTGGGAAATTTTTTGCGATTTGGATTATTTTTGTTTGTCTGTTTGTTTCAGTCATAAAAAATGAAGTTATGGGCACTGGAGAGATGGCTCAGTAGTTAAGAGCACTGTCTGTTCTTCCAGAGGTTCTGAGTTCAATTCCCAGCAACCACATGGTGGCTCCCAACCACGTATAATGGGATCTGGTGCCCTCTGATATATAGGGATACATGTAGACAGAACATTATGTAATAAATAAATAAATCTTAAAAAAAAAAAAAAGAATGAAGTTATGTGGGCTGGGGAGCACTGCCTGCTCCTCTAAAGGTCCTGAGTTCAATTCCCAGCAACCACACGGTGGCTCACAACTATCTAAAATGTGATTTGGTGCCCTCTTCTGGCCTGTAGGTTTACATTCAGGCAGGAAAAAAACCTGTATATTTAATAAATAATAAATAAATCTTAAAAAAAGAAAGAATAAAGTTATGGCTGGGTATGGCAGTGCACGCCTTTAACCACTGCAGTTGGGAGGTAGAGGCAGGTAGATCTGAGTTCAAGGCTACCCTGGTCTCAGAGTGAGTTCCAGAGGTATGTCAAGAAACACTATCTATGGGGGGAAAAAAATCAAGTTATATGGTGTTCTGAAAATAGACGCAAGCAGAGATAACCATATTAAGTGGTTTTACGTTAGACTCAGACAAATACTTTATGCGTTTGCTCAATTATGGGAGATTTTCTAGATATATCAAACAGTATATACACAGGTGAGATCAAAGTACAGTGAAAGCTAGGGAACAGAAGGGACTAGTGAGAGTGTCAAGAAAAAGAAGGGCATTAGGGACAAACATGCTAGAAGTAAAATATATACACACACACACACACACACACACACACACACACACACACATATAATTTTTTGCATGATAATGGCTTATATAACAAGGCTTCTGAAGCAGGTGCAGTGGCACATACCAGCACTGAAAAGACTGAGTTCCATCCCTGGGACCTATGTGATAGAAGGAGCCAACAGATTCCTGCAAGTTGTCCTCTGACCTCCACACACATGCCACGGCACAAACATGCTCAGCTCCAAATAATAAATGTTTGGAAAAAAACATTTAAGCAACAACAACAATCACACAAAAAAAAGAGGCTGATGCACAGATTTTGAGATTAAAGCTGGCTTGGATCTCAATGGCTTTGAGGCCAGCTTGGTCTATACAAGTTCCAGGCTACCCAAGGCTACATAGGAAGACCTTGTCTCAAAACCAAAAAACTGGAGCCAGGTGTGGTGGTGCATGCCTTTAATCCCAGCACTTGGGAGGGAGAGGCAGGCGGATTTGTGAGTTTGAGGCCAGCCTGTTTTACAAAGTGAGTCTAGGACAGCCAAGGCTACACAGAGAAACCCTGTCTCAAAAAACAAACAAAAAACCCAAAAAAACTGAACACATGAAAAATTGTTTTCCTTTGATGATTTCTTAAAACCACACTGTAGCAACTACTGACATAGCATTTACACTGTGTCACTTGTTATCGGTTATAGTTACTTATAACTGAACTTGAATCACCAGAAAAAGGATTCTCAACTGAGGGACAGCCTAGATGGGAGAGTATCTTGAATGATAACTAATGTAGGATGGACCCTTGGCCACAGTGGGTGGTGCCATTCCCTGGCCAAGGAGGGGAGGCCTGGGTTATATAACAAGTCTAAGCGCTAGAAACCTACAAGAAGAACACTATGATGGGCAGATCTGGGCCCAGGGGTTCTGCTCAATCTAAGGCACCAACCAAGGATAATACGTGCAGTCATCATCAACTCCCTACACAGATCTAGCCAAGGGACAGAACATTCTCCACAGTTAAGTGGAGACTGGGGACTGACTCTCACACAAACTCTGGTGCCCCATATTTGGCCATGTCCCCTTGATGAGGAGTCTCGATTGCACTTGGAGGAAGGATAGCAGACTACCAAGAAGAGACTTGATACCCTAGCATCATATTCAGGGGGATGAGGTCCCCTTCAGTCACAGTCATAGGAGAGAGGAATGGGGTGAAAGCGGGAGGGAGGGAGGAATGGGAGGATGCATGGGATGGGATACAAATAAGATGTAATATGAATTATTTTATTTTTCAATAAAAAATTAAATTAAATTAAAAACAGAAACCAAAACAAACAAACAAACAAACAAACAAAACAAGTCTAAGCGTTAGCCTAAGGGAGCCAGTGAGCACTGTCCCTCCACAGTTTCATCTGTATTTCCTCGGCTGGGAGTGCATTTCCTGGTTGGAGATAGTACTGTGCACATAACTGATATGTGGCTATATGAAAAGCCGCTAACTGCGTGAGTTATCAACACGACATTCTGACAATGGCACAACTAGAGAGACAGTAAAAATACTGATGGTTGTCAAGGGGGTCTACGGGAAGGGCGGATAAACCAGTAGAGTCCAGAGGATCGTTTAGGACAGTGACTGATGATAAAATTAAGTACAAATAGTGTCATGCTTGCATGCAGAGATCAGAAGAAAACTTGTGAAATGGGTTACAGGGCCGGAACTCAAGTCCTGAAGCTTGCGTATCAAGTCCTTCTACCCACAGAGTCCTCTCACGCAGCCCTGGTCTTGCGGTGCTTATGCGGAGGGGTTTGTTTTGAGATGGGGTCTGGGAACTGGTCCTGAACTTGCTGTGCAGCTGAACTTTTGCTGCTCTTGCCCCTCGCCTTCCAAGGGCTAGGGATTACAGATGTGCACCACCATGCCTGTTGTGTATTCTCTCCACCGTGATAGAGACAAATCCTTCCCCACTTGTTATAACCTCAGAGGATGTACAACACAGAAGCCAACCTGAATGTAACCAGATTTCAGATCTTAACAATGTATCCACTCTGGTTCATCAACTGTAACAATGTCACCCACAATGGGAAATATGACTAACAGGCACCTGTAAGCCCGAAAGGGGAGAAAGAAGGTAGCTAGGGAGAACCCTCTGTGCTTTTTGTTACATGTTTATTAGTTGTTTGTTTGTTTGTTGGGGGTGAGGGACGTATTGAGATAGGGTCTCAAATAGCACAGGCTAGGCTGGAATCCTCTATATAAAGCAGACCAGGGTAGCTTAGAACTTACAGAGATCTGCCTGCTTCTACCTCCTGAGTGCTACTAGGTTTAAAAGCATGCACCACGAAGCCTAGTCCAATCTATTTGTAATTTTCAGGATCTCCTGTCACCTAGACTGGCCTTTAACTTGCTAAGTAGCCAAAGAGGACCATGAATTCCTAATCCCACCACTTCTACCTCCACAACGGTGGAATGAGAATTATGCACCACTCTTGCCTATTATATGCTGTGCCGGTTACAGAATTTAGGGCTTTCTGTATGTTAAGAAAGCACTGTAGCAACTGAGAAACATGCCCTGCCCCCTTTAATTTTTCAGAAAAGCTAAACCCTTCTCTAAAAGATAAAGTCTGTCAAGGGTAAGATACCAAAGCCAGGCCCCGGTGGTGCAATTGCAGCACTCGGGAGACAGAAGCAAGAGGATCAGGAGTTCAAGGTGATCCTCAGCTACACAGAGGCTAGCCTGAGCTACATAAACTCTCATCTTTAAAAAGAAACTGTTTAAGGATGGTGAAGAGATATGGGAGTGACCACCTGTGGCTGCTGCACGTCAGGCTTGCCACAGTGGCTGGTGGATGACTGCCTCCCTAGCACTTGCCAAGGCACAAGGCAGAGTAGCCGTGGGGAAGTCATGACTGGGACCTGTCCTACTCCTCGAACAGCTGCAGGACGGGATGAGGAAGAGGCTGAGAAGAGGCTCTGGCCAGCATGTATATTTGAGGCTTCCTGTCTCCCTCAGACATGACACACTGAAGAGTAGCGGCCAAGACACAATGAGACCCAGAGAATGATGGAATGACTCTATTTCAGTATTTAAACAACCATGCTTTTTGGGGAACCCACAGACAGAAGCCAGAGAAGGAGAAGATAAGTTGATGCCTTTTCTAGCCATCAGGGCTAAGTGGATGTGTGTTACTCTATAAGGTAAGAGTGCCTTGTGGCTGGCAAAATAAAACAGGACATAACCCAGGACATCCAGAAACAAGGTCTGCTGCTCTCCGTGATTCTGAAGGCCCGCAACACAGGACACCCCTTGAAATGACTTGGCATTTTTTTTTTTTCAGACTTCTATTGGGTCTGCTTATTGGCATCCTGGGTCACTCACCAGTCTTAGCTCTCCTCCTGGCCGGCATATCTGGTAGCTTGAACCATGGGGTAAGTTGTGGCTGGAGAGAAATTGGATTCCGCTGCCTAGGCACCTCTAATTGGTTAAGAAAAGAGAAAGGTCCATTCAGAAAAGAGGGTAACCCTGAGGGTCACCGCTGAGTCATTTTCTGACCTTGACCTCATGCCTGTTGTGAGCTAATATGCAATCTTCATAAAAATCTGAGAAGCCACTGGAATTAGGCAGGAGAATACATTGTATCAGCACCTCCAGGGCCTAGTCCCACCTCTGAAACTGAGGAGACGGTGGATACATAGTTACCAGGAAACCCTGAGAGCCATATAAAGGTAACACTATAACCCAATCTACAGTGACGCCCACTCCACTTCTGGATCTCCAACAACTACAGACATGAACTTTTGGAGCCAACCAATGACTTCTTGGTCCAGGGAAACTGTGTAATAGACTTGTAATGCCCTGGTCAAAGGTTCTAAATGCAAAGCCCCTCCTGGGCGGTGAGCTAGGTGAGCCCATGAGAGTTCCGCTACCAAAGGCTGACCTTGTAGCTATGTACAGTTGAGTCCACCATGGGTGCACTGAACAGAATAGCCTACCACAACCACTTTTCAGCGTTTGGATTTCCCATCTCCACTTCTTCCTGGCTGTGTAATCACTGGTGATATCCCAAAGCCACACAGGTTCACAAGTGAGGGAGATCAGACCACTGACCGGCAGGGTGACCTGGACGATCCAGCTGCTTAGTTTAATTTTTCCTTCCTCCCTTACAGCTCCACGTGTGTTCTTCCCAAGGTCGCACACTCAGTCAATGAGGATGGCCTTCCTTTGGTCAAGCATATACCTGCTCTTCCCAGGTAGGTCCTCCAAACAAGGTCTTAACGGTCCAAATGCATACAAGTGCCAGTATGGCTACAGTTACTGAAGCAGCTCTATAGACTATAAATAACTTGTTTTACGTTTTCCTTCCTCTTAACAGTGAGCGGTAGAAATAGACTGATCTGGGCTTTAGACCAGATCAGCCACCTACTAACTCCGGGGCTATCGGCAGGTTCCGTAACCTAATCAGACAGGGTCAAACAACAGCAATATAAAAGCACTATGTTCTGAATTTGTATGGCAGCCCATTGACCTAAGTCAAGAGTCCTAGGTCTTATCCGGGACGTAGATTATCTCTCCCACTCGAACGCTGAGCGTTAGGAGTGGCGGATTTAGGAAACACTCTCCGCAGAGAACTTGACATTCAAACACCAAGTGTATCACTTTGAAGAAAAAACTTTCATCAGACTCTTTTCTCCATGAGGCACCGCCACCCTAGACATCAGGGACTCCCTCTTGTACGTGAGATCAGATCCACAGGTGAAAGGTGACCGGATCCCGGGGCAGCTCCGCGCTGCTGGATCCCGGGGAAGGAGTTGGGGACCGGTTCCCGCCCTCAGGCCTCGCTACGTGCTCCCTGCCCAAACCTCGGCTGACCCAGTGACCCAAGCCCAAAGTAGCCGTGGAACCCATAGGAAAAGACGAGAGATCAGGGACCGAAGAGAAGGAGATCTTGGTAGCTGAGCATCCAAACCCCTTAATTCTGCCCTACCAGCCCCATGCGTCTGCTCACCCGCCGACAGCGGCACCAGCCGCTCCGCAGCGCTGCCGCCGCCATGTTGGAAGAGCCCGTGTGACCTTCCTGCGTCGCGTCTGGACAGCGTCATCAGCTGCGACGGCCTAGAGGAGCAGGAGCCTGGGAAAATTCGGAGGGGGTTGGTAGGACTGGTGGCCGTAGAGGAGAAACATCTGCATTTGATTGGTCCTCTGTGATGAGATGAGACAAGAAAAGCGTAGGAGAGGTCCAAGTCTCTGGTCCAGGAGACCCAGAATTCTGTGATCCAGCCTAGGATGGGGCAGAGTCCTGGCCACGTAAGCCTCAGATTGAGGCCTAAGGAGGGGGGCACTTTGGTGAGAACACCCGTGGTAGGTACGGTCTACGAAAGGCCAGAGGACTGGAGAGAAAGCTCCACACACTTAAGAGCACTGGCTGCTCTGGCAGAGGATTGGGGTTCAGTTCTTAGCACTCACATGGTGGCTCACAATCACCTGTAACTCCAGTTTCAGGGGATCTGATGCCTTCTTCTGACCTCCAATGGCACCAGGTACACGCGTGATGGATAGATATACATGCTGTCAAAACACCTACCTATACATATAAAAATTAAGATTACTATAAAAAAGCAAAGCCTACTGGGGAGGGGTCAGTACAGAGTTGGGATACTCCAAGAGAGCTCAATGGTGCTTGACTGTTTTTTGTTTGTTTGTTTTGTTTTGTTTTTTAAGGGTTTCGTGTAATCCAGCAAGCGAAAGACTCATACGCATAAAATAAAAATTTCTAAAAAGACTATGAAGCCGGGTGTGGTGACGCACGCCTTTAATCCCAGCACTTGGGAGGCAGAGGCAGGCAGATCTCTTTGAGTTCAAGGACAACCTGGTCTACAAAGTGAGTCTAGGACAGCCAAGGCTACACAGAAAACCCTGTCTCGGGGATGGGGGTAGCGGGCGGGGCGGAGGGAAGAGTATAAAAGGGCAAAACCTAAAGATGAGGATTCAGTCTGGAACATGGATTGTCCCCCAAAACAGCTCAATGATTAGTCCTTGTTTTTTTGTTTTTTGTTTTTTTTTAAGATTTATTTATTTATTTATTATGTATACAGATTTCATTATAGATGGTTGTGAGCCAACGTGTGGTTGCAGGGAATTGAACCTATGACCTTTGGAAGAGCATTCAGTGCTCTTACCCTCTGAGCCATCTCTCCAGCCGTAGTTTTTGTTTTGTGTATGTGTGTGTTTGAACATCTGGAGTAGGCTGGCTTCCAACTTGCTTTGTAGTTGGAGATGACCTTGAACTTCCGATCCTCTTGCCTCCACCGCCCAAGTGTTACTTATTTTTGATTTTTGAGACAGGGTTCCTCTGTGTAGCCTTGGCTGTCCTGTACTCGGCTTTGTAGACCAGGCTGGCCTTGAACTCACAGCAATCCACCTACCTCTGCCTCCCGAGTGCTGGGATTAAAGGCGTGCGCCACCACCCCCAGCCCAAGTGTTACTTATCACAGGTGTGCCCCACAACAGAAGGTTTATGAACTTCAGGGAATGGAACACAGGGCTGTGTGTGCATGCTAGGCAAGCAGCCTACCAAATGAGTCACATCTCCAGCTCTGGGACAGCATGTTGTTAAGTGTTAGAGACAGGCATGTAGGTGGGTGAACTACTAAAATATATTTAGTTGGTCTTGGTTCGTTTCCAACGAACCAAGAATGATTAACTCTAGATGTACTTGCAAATGACTAACTGACAGTACCAGGACCTGTCAGTAAGCAAGTGGCTCCAAGAGCAAGAATTTCAAACCTCTTCTTATAAGCGATGTAGAAAGACACTTGTTAGTTCTAGCCTAGAACAGGAAAGGAAAAGTAAGGCCTACCTGTCTGAGGTCTAGTCCTCCCATCAGTTCAGCGTACATGGGCACATCTCTCTTTGAAGCAGCTTGGGCCTTTGCTACTTCAGCACTTCTCTGCTATTTTAGATTTAGAAGATACTGCCATTAAGCAAAGGTACTGTAAAGTGACTGTGCTGTCTGTGGCTGAGGACATGAGTAGGACCGTGGCATGGGGGGAATGTATGTATGTGGGCCCCCTATCCTGGGGGAACCTATAGGAAAGCATGGGCTTACAGGATTGAAAAGGAGGCAGCTTTCACTGCAGAAAACTGGAGACAGGACCAGTGACTACCTCACGATGAGATTATATCCCCAGAAGACACTCCCTCAAATGCTAAACCTTTAACATTTAGGACAGCAACAGTCTTGTGTATCATATTCTTCTTCGTATTTATTTATTTATTTATTTATTTTCACATTATTCTTCTTAAGCTAAGAGACATGTCTGGTTTTTTGTTTGTTTGTTTGTTTGTTTCCACCTGAGATGGGTTTCTCTGTGTAATAGTCCTGGCTGTCCTGGAACTCTCTTTGTAGACCAGACTGGCCTCGAACTCACAGAGATCCGCCAGCCCCTGCCTCCAGAGTGCTGGGATTAAAGGCGTGTGCCACTACGCCCCGCCCCCTAGTTGGCTTTCTGTTGTTGTGATTAAACACTGTCCAAAAGCAACTTGAGGATGAAAAGTTTTATTTCAACTTACAGTTCCCAAGTTCACACTGCACCATGAAGCAGTCAGAACGGCAGCTGGAGACAGGAATTGAATGAGAAATTATGGAGGATCATTGCTTACCGCTCACTCCCCAGGGCTTTGGTTCAGCTATCTTTCGTATACAACCTAGAACCACCTGCCCAAGTGTGGCACAACCCACAGTGTGTTAGGCCCTCCCACACAACTCACCAAGAAATGACCTAATAGACACCCCTGTAGGCAAGTCTGATGGAGATATTTTCTCAATTGAGGTTCCATCTCCACAGATAACACTGACTTGTGTCAAGTTGGTAAAACACTAGCTAGAAAAGCACAGGAGTTGGGGGTACAAGTTGTTAAAGTCTGGGTTAGAAATACAGCTTCTTAGCCAGGTGGTGGTGGCGCACGCCTTTAATCCCAGCACTCGGGAGGCAGAGGCAGGAGGATCGCTGTGAGTTCAAGGCCAGCCTGGTCTACAAAACGAGTCCAGGACAGTAAGGGCTATACAGAGAAACCCTGTCTCAAAAAACCAAAAACAACAACAACAACAAAAAGACAGCTTCTTGGCTCCCATTGGCTCATATGTTTATTTTCTTTTATGTGTATGAATGTTTACCTGTATGTAAGTCTGGGTACCATGTGCATGCCTGGTGCTCACGGAAGCCAGAGAGGTTATTGGATCCTCTGGAACTGGAGTTACAGACAGTTGTGAGCTGCTTTATGGATGGAAATTGAACCTAGGCCTTCTATAAGAGCAGCCAGTGCTATTAACTGCTCTCTCTCTCTCTAGCCCTAACTCACATGTTTGAATATTAGTCCCTAGCCAGTGGAAATGTTTGGGAAGTATCAGGACTTACAATCTTTTAGGAGGTGTCGCCAAGGGGCAGTCTTGAGGCTTCAAAATGCTCTCGCCATCTCCGGTGCGCTCTGCCTTCTGCTCACAGTTCAAGATGTGAGCTCTCAGCTGTCCCTGACATCATGCCATCGTGGACTCTAGCCCTGTGGAAGCATAAGGCCAATTAAGCTTGTAGAAGTTGCCTTGGTCACAGTAATAGAAAAGTAAGCAGTAGAGCTGGCCTGAGATATATATGGCATTGTGAACAAAATTAAACACAACCGAAAAGGAGAAAAGAAAAAAAAAAAAAAGCCCAAATTAGAAGAAGCACCCCAGGAGACAGGGCAGGATTGCCCAACAGACTGAAAGAATACATACAAGGCCTTGAAGAAGGCAGATATTTAACAAGGCCAAGCCAGCACTGTATTGATTGCCCTTTGTATTTACAGTATAGAGTCCCTGGAGAGACAGTTAAGTTTGTAAAGTATTTGCACTGAAAGTATGAGGATATGACCTTAAAATTCCCCAGCACCAACGCAAAAACTGCCTGTGTCTGTAATCTAAGCAATGCGGAGTTGGAGACAGCAGGGTCCCTGGAGCTCGCTGGCCAGCAAGCACAGCTGAACTGTGGAGCTCCGTGCTTGTAGTTTGTTTGAGACAGGGTCTGTGTAGTCTTGGCTGTCCTGGAACTCGCTCTGTGGACCAGGCTGGCCTCGAATTAATTCACAGAGATCTGCCTGCCTCTGTCTTGCGTGTGCCGGGATTAAAGGAGTGTGCCACCACTGCCCAGCTCAGGCTCTGTCTTAAAATACAAAGTGAAAACCTGGAGATACGGCTCAGTAGTTAAGAGAACAGGCATTTGCTCTTCCAGAGGCTCTAAATCGGGTTCCCAGAAAGCATCCATATAGGTGGCCCACAACCACCTACCTGTAACTGCCGTTCCAGGGGATCTGGAACTTCTCTGGCCACTGTGGATACCTGCACAATATGCCCATGGTATTTACTCACACATATAAAAATGACAAACAAGTCTTAGGAACAGGTGGAAAGCAATTGAGGAAAACATCCACATTGACTTCTGGCCTCAACACGCATCCACACGCTCATGCATACACACTAGTATGCACATGTACGCACACATACAAAAAAGAAGTCACTAGGGAGATGAGCCATCAGGGTTTGGACTGGGTAGTGAGATGCCAGATTTCAGTGTGTTGAAATAAAAAATTTCACATAAGTGGGCTGGATCCAGTTTGTGCCGATTCTTGAGGCAAATGTTTCAGAATTCTGAAGGCAGCTTTTTTTCTTTTTCTTTTAATGATTTATTTATTATGTAGACAGTGTTCTGCCTGCATGTACACTACACACCAGAAGGTACCAGATCTCATTATAGATAGTTGTGAGCCACCATGTGGTTGCTGGAAATTGAACTCTGGACCTTCAGAAGAACAGACAGTGTTCTTAAACTCTGAGCCATCTCTCCAGCCCCCACTTTTAGTTTTTATTTCAAGACAGAGTTTCTCTGTATAGTAGCCCTGGCTGTCCTGATTTGTAATCCAGCCTGGCCTTGAACTCACAGAGATCTGCCTGCATCTGCCTCTGCCTCCTGAATGCTGGGATTAAAGGCATAGGCGACCACTAACAACCTGAAGGCAGCTCTTTTTTGTTTGTTTGGGTTTGCTTTTTGTATTTCATGACAGGGTTTCTCTGTGTCGCCCTGGCTGTCTTGGACCAGTGTTGTAGACCAGGCTGACTTTGAACTGACAGAGATCTGCCTGCCTCTGCCTCCTAAGTGCTGTGATTAAAGGCGTGTGCCACCACCACCCAGCTTTGAAGGTAGCTCTTAAACACAGCCACTATTTAATAAGGAGTTACAGGCTCAAATGGATTACATTAGCATAAAATTAACAAACACTCATCACTTCATTCTCTTCCTTTTTTTTTTTTTTTCCTTTTAAACACAGAAAGGCTTTATTTGCAGGGGAACAGAAATTTAATCAAACAAGCCAAATCCACATTTTCTTTATTTTATTTTATTTTGGTTTTTCGAGACAGGGTTTCTCTGTGTAGCCTTGGCTGTCCTGGACTCATTTTGTCGAACTCACAGCGATCTGCCTGCCTCTGCCTCCCGAGTGCTGGGATTAAAGGAGTGCACCACCACGCCCGGTTTTTCTTTTTTATTTATTTATTTATTTATTAATTCATTCATATTACATCTCAATTGTTGTCCCATCCCTTCTATCCTCCCATTCCTCCCTCCCTCCCACTTTCACCCTATTCCCCTCCCCTATGACTGTGACTGAGGGGGACCTCCTCCCCCTGTATATGCTCATAGGGTATAAAGTCTCTTCTTGGTAGCCTGCTATCCTTCCTCTGAGTGCCACCTGGCCTCCCCATCCAGGGGATGTGGTCAAATATGGGGCACCAGAGTTCATGTGAAAGTCAGTCCCCACTCTCCACTCATCTGTAGAGAATGACCTGTCCCTTGGCTAGATCTGGGTAGAGGTTCATTGTTTATTTTCCTTGGTTGGTGTCATGGTTTGTGCAGAACCCCTGGTCCCAGACAAATCCACGTTTTCATGTGACTCCTTGGATTCCTCCTTCTTCTTGTCTTTCTTCTCTGCTGCAGCAGGGGCAGAACCAGCAGCAGGAGCTGCAGAGCCAGGGCAACAGAAACAACCCCAGCCCCAGCAGCAGGCACACTGGGGAGCTCGCCAACACCCTGAGTAATGAATGACATCCTCAGTGTTTTTTCCATTCAGCTGATGACCTTGTTGAGCTGGTCATTGTCTGCATTTGCATTGATGCCCAGGCAGCCTAGTATCTTCTTGATGTCTTTGGTGCTAGAAGAGTTGTTCCGAAGGGTGGACAGCAGGTAAGAGGTGATGTAATACAGGGCAGGCCTCCCAAGTGCAACCTTGGCAGCACCGAGCAGTGAAAGTTTCTTCCTTTCTTGATTGCATTTTTTTTTTCTTCCGAGACAGGGTTTCTCTGTGTAACCTTAGCTGTCCTGGACTCATTTTAATTTTTTTTTTAAGATTTATTTATTTATTATTAGGTATACAGTACTCTGCCTACACATATACCTGCAGGCCAGAAGAGGGCATCAGGTCACATTATAGATGGTTGTGAACTACCATGTGGTTGGGGGGAATTGAACTCAGGACCTCTGGAGGAGCAGTCAGTGTTCTTAACCCCTGAGCCATCTCTCCAGCCCCTGTCTTGGACTCATTTTATAGATCACGCCAGCTTCAAACTCACAGAGCTCCACCTGCCTCTGGCATCCTAAATGCTGAGATTAAAGGCTTGTGCCACCATGCTCAGCGCTGCATTGGTTTTTTTTTTTTTTTTTTTTTTTTTTTTTTTTTTTTTTGTTGTTGTTTTTGTACGAGACAGGATTTACTGTGAAGTCTAGGCTGGCTTCAAGCTGAAGTCAGTCTTCCCGCCTCATCATTCAAGTTATTACCTGGGTACTGTTTGAAGTTATATTTATAAAACAGTATCTGTATGTTTGTTTGTTTTTTCTGAGACAGGTTTTGTCTATGTTATCTTGGTAGTCCTGGACTCACTTTGTAGACCAGGCTGGCCTCGAACTCACAGCGATCCTCCTGCCTCTGCCTCCCAAGTGCTGGGATTAAAGGCATGCATCACCATTAGCTTATTTCTTTCTTTCTTTCTTTCTTTCTAAGATTTATTTATTTATTTAATGTATATGAGTACTCTATCGGCATGTACACCTACATGGCAGAAGAGGGCACCAGATCGTGTCATAGATAGTTGCAAGCCACCATGTGGTTGCTGGGAATTGAACTCAGGACCTCTGGAAGAGCAGACAGTACTCTTAACCTCTGAGCCATCTCTCCAGCCCCATTAGCTTATTTCTTAAGCAGGCTATCACACAAATAATTGAGACTCTCTTATAATACAAGGCTTCACAGCACAATCTGAGCCGTTTTCAGTCTGTTCTTAAACCCTTTATGCTATTTTGTCTCACTCCCAGCAAACATCCCAGCTATACTTGCACTTTGTAGCTTTCCTTGGCTCCAGTTCCTTCCTCCTGGTTTTCCTTGGACCTCTTCGCTTGGCTGAATCCTTTGCTTCCTCTTCTAATTCCTCCTCTCCTGGCTGGCAGGAAGTCCAGCCCTACTGTCTCCCCAGCTTATTGGCTGTAAGATGCTTTATTGACACAACAGGGGGACAACTGGGGAGCAGAGTTTACACATTTAGGCAGGAAATCAGAATTTAAGCTACACAATAACCTTATGCCTACAGGGCGCAACCTACCACACATGCTTCTTGGCTCTGCACTGAGAGACCAAGTAGAACGGCATTGTCTCACAGCATTTTTTTTTTCTTCTTCAAATTATATGTGTGCGTCTGCAACATGAATGCAAGTACCCATAGAGTTCAGAAGAGAGCATTGGATCCCCGGAAGCTGTGAGCCACCTGACGTGGGACTGACCTCAGGTCTTTTGGAACAGCAGCAAAAGCTTCTTAACCACCTCCCCTCAGAAACATTCCATTGATATAGGCGATAAGGACGCCTAACGATGCAAGATGCATCTGCGTCATTGAATAAAGCATAACTGTGTGGGGAAGAATAAGCCTTGTCACAGGTGGGAGCAGTCTTGGCGGGCTTTACCCTTGGGGCACCCCATGAATACCTTGTGACAGACAGAGTGGAGCCATCCTGGGTCTGGAATTCAGGAAGCAGACCTGGAAACCCCACCTGGACTATTGTCTTTCTAATGGACCCTCACCGGGAGAAGGAGACGGTCCTTCCCACGTGACTCAGGCAGTTGGGGGGAAGAGAAAAAAAAACAGAGTCAGCTGGGCGAGAGAGCGTGAGAGCAGCAGACCAGCTGGACCAGCACGCGGGCCAGAGAGACACCTAAGGACCTGTCCCGTGGAACGGCTACCAGAAGGTTCACTCTTTTGTCCCTTTAACCTTTTTCCTTCTTGTATAAGCTAGTTGGGTTGTATAATAAAGTTTAATTGCTAAGAAACAGAGTCAACATAACTGTCTATGGTACTGTTATTCCCCACCTCCCTTGTTGCCTCCGGAGTGCCGAGATTACGTAAGCCACCACATCTGGCCCCCTTGTTTTGAAGAAAGGTCCCATGCAGCTCAGACTGGCCTTGACCTTGCTGTGCAGTCAAGGCTCTATGCATCGTATCTGCATTCTGGAAGTGCTATATTGTGTTTTGTCCATCTCTTACCAATGCCAGCTTTGATGATGCCCTGTTAGTAATGACATCAGCCACGGTGGGTATATTTACACCGCTGGAGATAGCAACTACTACAAGTCAGGTGCCTTGGGATTTGTTTGGAGAGCCACTGATTGAACTTTTAGCCAGAACAGCAACATTTAGGAAGAGGGAAGGTGACTATGGACCCTTTAGAGGATGACAACTGGAGAAACAGAGAGAGGAGTGGGTGGGTATGATACCTTTCTCCTCAAAACAACAGTAGCAACAAGAAGCCTATGTTCTTATAGTGTAGCTCTGGTTGGCTTTGCTCTCAGCATTTCCCCTCAACGTTTTTAAAAAAGGATTTATTTAGGGTATATGAGTGGTCTATCTGCATGTACATCTGCATGTCAGGTGTCAGGAGAGGGTATCAGATTTCATTATAGATGGTTGTGAGCCACCATGTAGTTGTTGGGAATTGAACTCAGGATCTTAACCGCTAAGCCCTCTAATTTTTCTAACCTTCTCCCTCAGCTTTTGTTTGTGCTTCTGTTTCTGCCTCAGGTATCTTAGAGGGGTCTTGAGCTCAATATATAACTGAGGATGACCTTGAGCTCTTGATCCTCCTGCCTCTACCTCCTGAGTGCTGGGACTATAGGCATATATCACTAAGACTAATACAGTTTAGGGCTTCATTCGTGGCAGATGAACATAATTAACTCCTATTTAAACCTTTTACTACATTTATCTCCCCCACCCCAGTGTGTGTGTGTGTGTGTGTGTGTGTGTGTATAAGTACACATCCCTCAGTTTACCTGTAGAGGTCAGAGAACAACCCAAGGGGTCAAGTTTCGCTTGCTTATGCCTTTTGTTCTGAACCATTTCACTGGGCCCACTTTAAATTTTATTTTATTTTTTAAGCTAGAGACTTAGAGAATGTATTAGTAGTCCAATCTGGGCATGAACTTGAAGCCATCCTTCTGTCTTAGCCTCCCAAGAACTGCAATCACAGGTATGAATGCCACATTGGATTTGTAGAATTTCAAAGTTGCAAGAACAGTTTAATGACCATTCACAAAAATTGTATAAGCCTCTTTTTAAAAAAATATTATTTATTATGTATACAATGTTCTTGCCTGCATGTACACCTGCACACCAAATCTCATTATAGATGGTTGTGAGCCACCATGTGGTTGCTGGGAATTGAACTCATGACCTTTGGAAGAGCAGCCAGTGCTCTTAACCTCTGAGCCACCTCTCCAGCCCTGTCTTAGTTTCTTGAGTGCCCCATTTTAACTTTGGAGATCAATGGGCATGGTGGGGCACACACCTTTAATCCCAGCACTCAGGAGACAGAGGCAGCCTGGTCTATAGAGTGATTCCAGGACAGCCAGAGATACACACAAAAAAAACTCTCTCTGGAAGGAAAAACAAAACAAAAAAGCCAGGTGCAGTGGCACATACCTGTAATCCCAGGATTTGGGAGGCAGAGACAGGCGGATCTCTGTGAATTCGAGACCAGCCTGCTCTACAAAGGGAGAGTCCAGGACAGCCAAGGAGACACAGAGAAACCTTGTCTTGGAAAAAAAAAAATGTCCATGGAGATCAGTGGATAACCTTGTGGAATTTGCTCTCTTCTTGTACCACGTAGGTTCTGGAGCTCAGTGCAAGTGCACTTACCCACTGAGACATCTTGCTGGCCAAATTGTGTTGTGTGAAGCTATTAATAACATTACAACTATTTGTTCCATCAACAGGGAAACTTAATACTTTATAAGTGGACTCCAAGCCAGGTGTGGTGGCGCATGTCTTTAATCCCAGCATTTGGGAGGCAGAGGCAGGTGGATCTCTGTAAGTTTGAGGCCAGCCTGGTCTACAAAGTGAGTCTAGGACAGTCAAGGCTGAGAAAGAGAGAGAGAGAGAGAGAGAGAGAGAGAGAGAGAGAGAGAGAGAGAGAGAGAGAGAGAGAGAGAGAGAGAGAAAGTGGACTCCCTCATGGCCTTCTACGGTGGATGTCATCGCAGCTTGCTGACCTATCTGGTTGTTCCAATTATTCCATGTGGTGGGTAATATCATTATTCCCACTAAACTTTGAAATAAGGGTGGGTGAGATGGCTCAGTGGTTAAGAGCACTTGTTCTTCCAGAGGACCTAAGTTCCATTTCCAGCACCCACAAAGCAGCTCATAAGTCTCTGCAACTTCAGTCCCAGGGGAACCTGGCACTTTCTTTTGAACTCTGTAGGCATCAAACATGCAAGTAGTATACGTGAGCAAAACGTAGAAATAAATCCAAAAACCCCATTTAGAATAAGATTGTCTTGTGGCTGAGTGGAAGCCAGATGACACCAGGAGTCTGTTCATTCTTTACACAACATGCCTCCTGGGGATTAAACTCAGGTCATGAGGCCTGGCGTGAAGCCACCTTGCCAGCTCTATTATTATTTCTTAAACCACGCCCTGAGGCCCTCTGAACAAAAATTGAAGCTTACTGGCTGGGAGAGATGGTTCATGAGTTAGGAGTGCTTGTTAGTCTTGCAGTAGACTCAGGTTCAGTTCTCAGCACCCACATAGTGGTTTACAACCATCTTTAACCCCAGTTGCAAGAGCTCTGACACCTTCTCCTGGCCTCTATGGGCATTGGGCATACATGTGGTATAAGACATGCATGCACGCAGAACACTCTTAAGATCTAATAGAAGTAGGAAAAATGTCAGTTTACAATATATCAAATGCTGCATTCACTTTGCATTCAATTACTAAAGTCTTCATGAATTCCCATTTCATTCTTGAGCAGGGACCATGCTAACCTCTCCTCATTCTTGTTCCAATTTTAGAATACAGCTGCTGAATCCAGTACTCAGCCAGACTTTTCACAGAACCAGGCAATGATAAATGGGTGTTGTTTTGAGCCACTAAAGTCCTAAAGACATGGTAATTGGTTACACAGAAATAGAAAACAAGTGGGGGTGTGGTGACTCACTGGTAGAGAGCAGTAGGCCTTGGGTGGTTCATCTCAGCACAGGAGGAAGGGAAGAAAAATGTATGGGGTTACAGGAAAGCCACCTGAGTTCAATCCAGGGCTCAATCTTTGGGACTCACATGGTGAAAGGAGAGAACCTAACGCCACATTGTCCTCTGACCTCCACCTGTCCCATGACACACACATACATAAACCACTCCCACCCTCACTTTTAAAGATGACTTCCCAACACAAATCTTGGAGTCCTAATTTGGAATTGGTTTCAGGAGCCTGTGGTTCCTTTCTGCTTGTAGGGCAGCATATGGATTTCCTCTATACTTCATTTGACTGACCAAAATCAATGTTGAGAATCTATCATCTGTACCTCATAGCGAGGCTTATTATGAAGCCGAAGTTCTGCTATGTAGCCCAGACTGGCTTTGAACTCACAGATCTCTACATCATCCTTTTTGTGAGATGGTCTATGTAGCACTGGCTACGTGGGAGATTGCTTGCCTCTGCCTCTTAAATGCTAGGATTAATGTCATGTGTCACTCTGCCTGGCTGATAACCACTTGAGGTTTAGTCTTTTAACTCAATTTGTGCATGACCATGCAAACTTGTCTGTCATGGCTCTCATGGGGTCAGAGGACAACTTGGGGGAGTAGGTTCTCCTATAATGTGGAACCTGGTGATTGAGCTCAGGCCATCAGTTCTAGTAGCAATTATCTTTACCCACTGAGCCATCTCACCAAGTCACTGTTTCCCCTGCCCCCAACGGTTTTGGGATTCTGGGCCACAGAGGTACTCTTTTCAGGTGCCCTGGCTGCTTCTTTTGATTTCATGCATCCTGTTTATCTAACTACAATCCTCTTATATGCAGTAACAAATCTGTAGCCTTCCTGAAGCCTCTCAGTCCCTTGGTTGTGGCATTTCCCTTAGGGGATCCAAGTGGATTCTGGGTCTCCTTCCCCAGTCCTTCTATACTTGTCTGTAGTCAACCATTTGGCCAGGACTGGGGTATGCAGTTCACTGTCCTCTCTCCAGAAGGCCCGCCATGACAAGGTTTCTATGTGTATTCCACCAAACCAGTTTTCCATACTAACTTCACACTCTTGTCCCACATTTGTTCAACTATGGGTGTGTGTGTCCTTCAGTAGGCTTTTCTGAGTCACCCTCCCATTCCCCAAGCTACAATTTCTTTTCTAGACCTAGATCCCTAAATCCTGGGAGCACAACCTCTCCCCTTTGGAGGGGTTGGCGGTGATAAGGGCTCTCATATCTCAGGCTGGCCTCAAATTTGCTATGTAACTAAGGCTGACCTCCTAGCCCCTCTCAAGCATTTGGATTTCAGGCACACTACCAGGCTGTTTTTCTGTGGCACTAGGGGATGAATGTCAGAGCTTAGTGCACGCCAGACAGACACTCTTTTAAGAGCCGTATCTCTAGCCACCATGAGATTCTGTGCTTCTAACTACACAGTAAGATGGAGAGTTACACTTGCTTTCCTGTCCCCAAAGGAAACTAAGTCCCATTCCATCCCTATGGCCCAAATGTGGCTATGGTATCATCCAACTGAGGGTAAGGGGCATCCACCATCAGGGGCTCTGGGGCTCCTCCATGAGGAGCATCGGGGCAGGACTGGGTGGTCTTGAGGGAGACACATACACAGCATACCTGGGCTGTCCACAGGCTCCTTCTCTGCTAGGTCAAGGTTGTGGCCTGGTCCTGGCTCACACAGGAAGAAGTCACCTGGCACTTTATCCGGCTTTGGAATGCTGACAAGTCACACATGATCACCCCTACACCGTCGCATCTCAATGATCCCACTTCATTTATTACCAAAATATCACAGAATTCCAGTCACTGGTAACATACAGTGTTTAACACAAACCTGACACCTGTAGAAGGAACTAAGTATTTGGACAACTGACTCATTTGGAATCATCAGTTAACGCCCCATACCTCCAAAATACGCTTTTGAAGAGCTTTGGAAACTGAATTAAAATGTCTACACAGCTATGAACAATTGTTTAATAAAACTTTTTTCATGTTTGCATTACATGTAAATATATCAATTTGGCATCTCTATAAAAACTCTGAAAATGGTGCAAAAGTTTCATTCTCTTTGAGAAAGCCATTGACAAAAAATATTCACACGTCACTAAAATTTCGAAAAATGGTTCTTTCAAAGCTTCATTAATCTGAAATCTTCTGGATTATCAAAATCTAGGTTTGCTTCTTCTTCCTAAAACACTGAAGAACATTTATTCACAAGGATTTAAAGTTGGGGGGGGGGGGAAAGGCAATGGGGAGAAGGAAAACAGGTAAGGGGTTTTGTTCCCCACCTTTCTTTTTCTGAAAATCACTTTTAAAGGCTAGTTACATAAACATCCTCAAAAGAACACAATGGGATTCACTTTATTGTTGACTTTGGACAGCAGTGTCAGACTTTATTGAAAACAAACCCATGTAAAAACAAAGTTAAAATGAAAAAAAAAATGGTACCTGAAAAATAAATTATTTCATATAAAACAAATCAATAACTTAAAACACACTAATATACAAAAATGTCTAGCCATCTAGTGTACAACATGGGAATCAGCTGGTAGAAGCCCTCCCCTCCCCCAAAGTAAGCCACTGTGGGGGAAACAGCATGTGGGAAGAGAGGTGGCCCCACCAACCAACCAGCCTTCTTTTCTGGGGGAGGGGAACAGAAAAGCACAGTCCTCTCGAAGTCTCCACCAGCCTAATGCAAATACTTGGCAGCTGGTGACTTACAAGTAATAAATAAATAAATAATAAATAAATAAATATTTTCATGACCAAGAAAAAGAAATTGAACCACATCAGCACAAGGTTATGGGAAAATGTAATACAATCATTATTAAAGGTCAAGGGGTGGGATGGGAAGTCTTTATCTAGGATGGAAATGCATGCTCTATTGCTTCCCTAAGAATGTGTCAAATCATCAATGCCACTGAACAGTAACGTTCATGACTTCTGGGGTGCTCTAAGGAAGTCTGGAAACAAGATTCCTGACCCCTTGCATGTGATGAACCCCAGGGGTCCCTCCTCAGGTCCCAGTAGGTGAGGCAGTTCCTGGAAGATGGAAAGGGATAAGGTGTTAGGGATGGAGGAGGCAGAGGCCCCCTTCAGCTTCCTCATATTTTCTTTCGCTCAGTATAGGAAAGCTGGCTACACAAAGCATCAAGAGATAAAATTGGGCTGATACATGCTAATTGGAAGAGCTGAGTTATTTTACCTTTGATTTTTAAATGTAACACAAGACTGGAGTAGGTCACAGCCTGTTAACACAGTATGTTATAGACAAATGGCTCCTTTGGAGGCAAAACTGGCCACTGTCTGAGAGGCTCATCTATTTCTCTGACCCAGCTGGATTCCCCTTATATGCCAGCCACAAGACTCCAGTCTTAGCTCCTTATAGCTAGGAGGTCCAATCCCCAGCTGTGTAGGGGTTCCTGAACTACTTACTGCTGAGCAGACTCTCAAAAGGTTAAGGCAACTTTAAGGGAGATATAACTCAATTCAGTACAGTGGCACCACATCTCCCCACATCCACCAGGGGAAGTCTGGTTCTCAGATAGTCAAGCAAGATGGTAGCTGAGCAGAGCAACTAAGTACAGAGCAGGAGAGGAGGGGGACACAGTCAACAGTACTGCGACTAGAGGCACAGCCAGGACGGCTTGGCACACTACCTAGGCAAGTTTCAGTTGAGGGAGAGAAACACTTGAGGAAGAAACCGGGTAACCCAACTAGAAGTAGGCTAAAGAATCTGGAGTGGCTCAAAGGAATAACCCACTACCCGGGGATGTTGTACAGGTCAAGAGAACCCAGCCAAATCCTCTCTGGCATTGGCCAAAGCATATTTCTGATTAATGAATAGTACCTACTCTGTATTTTTTTCTTTTCCCCCATCAGACTCCTCAACAAAAGGAACACCTCTACTTTGCTCCATAAAAACAGGATGAATTTCTGTTAAAAAAGAAAATTAAGTTTCTCTCAGGTTGTGACTTTTTCATGCTTAGCAAGTGCTTTTATCACCGAGCTACATCCACCTCTGGACTATGGGATGTCCCTTTCTAGAAAGCTTCTACAGGGCATCATGAACTCTGAGCCCAGGTCCAGCACCTTGTCTCTTCATAAAACGAAAATTGCTTTCAGGAATGTCTTTTTAAAGCTAACTCCTAGGCCGGGTGCGGTGGCGCTCCCCTTTAATCCCAGCAGGAGACAGAGGTAGGCGGACCTCTGAGTTCGAGGCAAGCCTGGTCTACAAAGAGAGTCCAGACCAACCAAGGCAACACAGAGAAACCCTGTCTCGTGGTGGGGTGGGGGTGGGGGTGAGCTAACTCCTTCTAGACACTGGCAAAGAAAGAAATACACTAGGGCTTTTTATCTAGAATGTTGTCGAGACCGTAGAGACCACACAAAAAGAGAATTTCACTGAACTTGAGGTGACTTCCAGAAGCTGGTAAGATTTCCTTTTCCTTTCATGCTTCTGGTCAGAATTATTATGGAGTAAACAGGTGTTTGAAGGATGGGGATGGTAGTGACTGAGGTGCTGCCTCCAAGCACTATCACTTGCTTTAAAGACACAATCCCTTTCAGGTATGGGACACTAGCTAAGGCTGCAGGAATGAGGGGAAACCAGGAAAGGGTTGGATGGGGAAATCTCACCTTCACTCAGAAGGATGTTGGTCTGAGAAACTGGAAATGCCTATTTTACCAGGAGAACTTTCTGGTCCCATGGGAGGAGCACTCTGCACCAAAAGAGCAGTGGACTCCTCTCCTTTTTTGGTCAGATCTGGGCATAAGGGCCTTTGGTTCTGGGTTTCAGGTCCTATAGGCTGGGAATTCTGGAAAGGATATAGGATACTGAGCAGCACTTGGTTCACTTAGGGTGGTACAATGAGGCAACCTCATCAATGGTGGGGAGCACTACAAAAAGCCCCTCCAGGGAAGTCAGGAAAAGGAGGCCGGGGAAGGGACAAGTGGCCTCAAATTGTCTAAGGGCTTCTTGACACACTGACCTGCTTTGGAGATGGCTGTGCATGTTGCTCAGTTTTCCACTTAGTAAATGAAACAAAATAAATAGCTATATATATATATAAATAAGTAAGCAAATATATAAATAATGCTGTTGTACCATGATATCAAGAACTAAATATTAGCCTGCTGTTACTCCAGGCTCACATCAAAGTGAAGAGCTGCCAGTAACTGAGCTAGCCTATTCTCATTCTCTCCACGTGCTAATACAAATCAGAGCATGGTCCTCATGGCTACAGGGGTCAGGCCTCATCTGCTCTAAAGGCCTTCTCTCTGACCTTTCCTACCATCTGGAGTTAAGAACCATCGGTCCATAGCTGTGTTTCTATACCATAGATCCAGAAGTGCTTTTTAAATGTTGAGGCAAGTGTTTAAGGTCTGACAGACTCCTCCCTGAACGCTGGGCTGTCTGTGCCTTCCCTAGCCAAAAAAGAAAGAAAAGGTAAAACAAAAAACAAAACAAAACTCGAGCAAAACAAAATCAAATTTAATGGTCTTAAATGCAAAAGTAAAAACAAACAAAAAACACAAAAAAGCAAAAGAAAATTAACAGAACAGAACCCCAAACGTCAAGGCAGTTATGAAGAGAACTTTGAGGATTAATCCTTAAAACTACAAATCAAAGGTTTTTGTTAATAGATAACTGGCAAGAAGTACTTTTCTGCTGAGTGTCCATACAAAAGCAAAACATCAAAGCAAAAATCTGACTAAAATCAGAAAAAGTCTAGTGCTCACAAGGAGGGATGCGAGAAATACAATGCTCAAATGTTTCTGTGTCATTAAAAACAGCAATCATTGTGCATTCAAGCTACGATAAATGGTCTTGGAAACTTGAGAGGTTGCATGAACAACAGTATTTGATGTGTGGGCACCATGCATGCAATGTGTGGACAGACACTCAGGATGTCAGAGGAGTGGGACATCTTCAGGCATGCCTGGAGCTCAGGTCTGACTCTGGAATATACTGGAGCTGCCCTGAAACTCTTTGGTCCGTTCTCATTGGTGCCTGGGCTTACCCCTTTTTGTCCTCTGGAGGGCTTGGCCCAGCCCAACATGTGGAACCCCTCCCTCCCCTGCTGGGGGTTCCACACAGTCTGGGCCCTGCTGTTGCTCCCTACACCACAGAGCTGGGACTGCGTGGGCAGGAGACAGCAGTGGGACTGCTGGGGAGGGCAAATTTCCTGTGAACTAAAGCAGAAGTTGCTTAAAATGGTGAAGCAGTTGAGAAAAACACACTCCCCATCTGTCTAACATCTTTAGTTTAAAAACTAAAACTAAGGAAAAAAAAAAAAAAAAAAAGATTTTTTTTTTTTTTTTTAAAAATCCAGTCTGTGGAGACATCAAATGAAACAGGTGTTAGACAGTCTTAGAAGTTAAAGCATGCTTCAGTTCCACCACCATCCAGAGGGACTGGTTAGTTAATGCAGTCTACTTAGGTTTCGGTTTAATATATACTTTAAAGGAAATAACTTAAGAAACTTAAAATTGGTCTAACATTTGTGGGATTTCAAGCATTTGAACATGTCGGTTGCATCCCAGAGTATAAAAACCTTTTGCACTTCTCATTTAGACTAAGACAAACACTTGTGAAAATTGGCGCAAAATGAGTTGTACACTAACAAAAAAGTTTCAACTTCTTCACTCTTAATTATCTATTCCGTACAAAAAAAGAAAAAAGAAAAGAAAAAAAGAAAAGCATGAGCGAGTTATTTGTGGGACTTGTTGGTTTTGAAGGAAACCTGTAAAATTTTGTCCCCCAGGCGGTAGCCATTCAGACTTGCTATGGCCACTGCAGCTTCTTCATAGTTTGTCATGGTCACAAAACCAAACCCTTTGCACTTGTTGGTGTTGAAATCACGAATCACTTTCACATTGGTGACTGCACCAAACGGGCCAAACATCTGCCAGAGGATCCCCTCATCCGCGTCTTGCCCAAGGTTGTAGATGAAGATGCACCAGCCGGAGGAAGCATTGCCGGGGACATTGACACCAGAAATCCCACTCATGTGATCTACACCCATAGGGGAGAACCTAGCAAACAGAGAGCACATGTTAGGTCAAGGTTAAGGTCAGCAGTGTATCTTCACAGGAGGGTAAGAGGTAGGATGGAGAGGGATAAGAGGGTGGCTCTGGTACAGTGACGTAAGGACACTGGGCCTCTTACACAGCCAGCTTTTCTGAGTTAGAGGTGCTCAAGAATGGGGCATCATGTGGGTTGAAATGACTTTTAAAAACAGCATGTATTAGCTGCATAATAATGCTCACTGTGACATTTGCATAACACATGTAACGCAATGAAATGGTAATTTTCACCTTTATTATCTATCCTCTTGTTCCACCTTCCCTCAGACCCTGTCTACTCCCCAAATAATGCCTTCTACTTTCATAATTTATTAAATGTTTGCACATGAGAGAAAACAGGCTGGGCATGGTGGCACATCCCTTTAACCCCAGCATTCCAGAGGCAGAGGCAGGTGGATCTCTATGAGTCTGAGAACAGCCTGGTCTACAAAGCGAGCCCAGGACAGACAAGGCTACACAGAGAGACCCTGCCTTGAAACGAGAGCGGGAAGGCGGGAGATAAGGAGAGAGGGCCCTGGAATCTATTAAGACAAGACAGGTTGTTAGGATCTGACTGAAGTGTCAGTGCTTTCACTTGTGCTGTATGTGTGCAGCATGTGTACAGCTTACTTAGTTGTTCCAGTGCTTTCCCCATTTTAGTTTTTGTAATGCTGGGGAGGAAACTGACGGTTGGTGCTGAGCCACAAGCTCAACCCCACATTCCACATTTGAAATTCTGGGAGTTTCTTCCACATGCCCCAGTGTAGGTGGCAGTACTCTGCAGGGATCTTTCATTGTCAATGTACGTGAGGGAAACTTCATATTCTGTGTGTGAGCCCATGTATTCATGAATCCATGTGGGGGGAAGGAGAGAGGGTTTTTTTCTCCCAAATTTAGTTCCTTTTCATTGTTTTCTTGGTTTGTATTGCCCCCCTCGGCCCTCATCATGGTTGCTCTGTGTAGGCCCAGATATGCTGTAACCCACTCTGTAGACAAGGCTGGCCTTGAACTCAAGAGATCTTCCTGAGTGCTGGAACTAAAGCTTGTGGCACCCCTCGCCCCCATTTAGCATCTCGTGGTGATATTTCTAGATGAAGGTAAAAGCACAGGATCCCCTGGAGTGAGTACAAGTCATGCACCGTTACTACAGGGCACAAGGTTTCTTCCCCTTAGCTCTGGGCTGGCTAAAACCACCTTACAAGGCCTAGGTCAAGATACTGAGGCCTATAAACTCAGGGAGTTTTTCCTGGTGACACATTCCTACTCCCACAACACCCTTCTCCCTGTCTCCCCCATACCCTCTATGTTTTTCTTTCTTTGGAGCCACAAGCACCTCACTCTACAGCTCATGCTGACTTAGGATTTATAATTCTCCTGCCTCTGCCTCCTGACTGCTAAGACCACAGGTGAGTACAGCATGCCTGGCCACAGTGAACTGTTAATTACATTAAACAAAATGTGGTTGAAAACATGACGGTAGCAGTAAAGATTAAGGAAAATAATAAAAAGTGCTAGTGAAGCGCTGCTGCCCTCTAGGTGTTTTATGAGGGGAAAAAAAAAAGGTTGGAGAGCACATTTAAGAATGTTTGCGGGCTGGAGGGATGGCTAAGAGGTTGAGAGCACTGGCTGCTCTTCCAAAGGTCCTGAGTTCAATTCCCAGCAACCACATGGTGCTCACAACCATCTGTAATGAAATCTGGTGCCCTCTTCTGGTGTACATGCAGGCAAAATACTGTGTATATATGATAAATAAACAAATCTTAAAACAAAACAAAACAATGTTTGAGGATGTGCTTACTTCGGAAGCACACATACTAAAATTGGAACGATACAGAGATTAGAATGGCCCCTGTACAAAGATGACATACACATTTGTGAAGCATTCCATATTTTTACAGCAAAATAGGGGAGAAAAAAAGAATGTCTGAGGTGGAGCTGCACAGTACAACCAAGGAGTCATTACTTGCTCCAAAATGATAGCAGACTCTCGGCTCCCGCACTTCCAATATAGTGCAGAAGGTTTCAGGGCTACTTTCTATGTGGTTAGAAAAAAGCAAGATAGAGTATTGGCCTCAGTTTAAAACAAAAACTAAAACAAACTGTATAAACTGGTTTCCATAGTCAGCAGTATGATGCTGCAGTGGCCAGACAGCCTTCTGTGGTCCAGAGGCAGTTTCAGGAAGAATGACTATGGTATTATTGCTATGGGTGGTAGTATGGCACCCAACTGTCCGTGAGATACTAAGCTGAGCTGTTTTTCTTTTCTCTTTCTTTTTCTTTCTTTCTTCTTGGTTTTTTGAGACAGGGTTTCTCTGTGTAGCTTTGGATGCCCTGGACTCTTTGTAGACCAAGCTGGCCTCAAAATCAGAGATCCATCTGCCTCTGCCTCCCAAGTGCTGGGATTAAAGGTGTGCGCCACACCTGGCTCTGGGCTGGTTTTCAGTTAGAACTAGAAAGAGGTGCTGACTGCCATTTTAAGTCACATAAGTGACTACAGTAGGCCTATTCATTATAGGTTCTCCATCTGTATTTTACTTTGTTGTTCATTTGTTTTTTTAAAAATATTTATGTATTTTATGTATATGAGTGCTTTGCATGTACATCTGCACACCAGAGACAGCATCAGACAGTTGTGAGCTGCCATGTGGGTGCTGGGAATTGAATTCAGGACCTCTGGAGTGCAGTGAGTGCTCTTAACCACTGAGCTATCCCTACAGACCCCCGTGTTGTTGATTTTTGGCACAGAGCCTGGAACTGTATATAGACCATGCCTACTTCAAACTCATACGAGTTTCACCTGCCTCTGCTGCTGAGTACTGGAACTAAGTGCACCTGTGCCAGCACACTCAGTTTTGTTTTTGGTTTTTTGAGACAGGGTTTCTCTGTGTAGCCTTAGCTGTCCTGGAGCTCACTCTGTAGACACAGCTGGCCTGGAACTCACAGAGATCTGCCTGCTTCTGCCTCCCAGGTGCTGGGATTAAAGGCGTGCGCCACCACTGCAGGGCTGTTTTGTTTTAAGATAAAGTCTAACTTAGCCCAAGCTGGACCCTTGACTCTATATGTAACTGAGGATAACCTTCAAATTCTGGTCCTCTTGCTAGAATGACAGGTGTGTACTAACACACCTAGTTTATGTGGTGCTGGGAATGGAACCCAGGGCTTCATATATTCTAGGTAAGCACTCTTCCAACCAAGTGGTTTCTTCAACAACCACCTCTGCCATTCAACCAATTTTGGATCAAGGAAGATTATTTGGGACAAAAACAAAAAAACAAAAAAACAAAAACAAAACAAAACAAAACAAAACAAAAAAAACTCCTTCCTTGAAAAAAACCTCACAATTTTCTACCTGTAATAATCATGTACAGGCTGAGCATGGTGGCGCACGCCTTTAATCCCAGCACTCGGGAGGCAGAGGCAGGCGGATCGCTGTGAGTTCGAGGCCAGCCTGGTCTACAAAATGAATCCAGGATGGCCAAGGCTACACAGAGAAACCCTGTCTCGGAAAAAAAAAAAAAAGAAAAAGAAAAAGAAAAAGAAAAAAAAATCATGTACAGACTTTTGGGGTCACTATTCCCTGAATATGCTGTTTCCATGGTAGTCACAGGGTATCAGGTATAAACCATGTGGTAAAGTAGAGAAGCAACGAAGAGAGGATGTTTATGGGATCAATGCAAACATTTTATATGTTGAACTTGAGCACTGGATGGTTCTGGAATGTGAGACAGGGGTGTGAGGTGAGGGACGTCCTAGCACCAATCCCCTAATGAGCACCAAGGAATGACTGCATATTAAAAATATCTAGGATATTATTTTATTATCTTAAAGATTCTACCTCTTCAGCCTTTCCAGTGCTAGGATTATAGACACGCATCTCTAGTCTAGCAAGGGACACTTATTCATCTTCTGCATTTTCATTTCTTAAGATTGGCTTTATCATCTCTGATGAAGAAAGAAGCCTGTCCTGAGTTACAGGTCTTTCTGGAGGGGGGACCTGACTCTCTGCCCATCTGAGCCTCTCTTCTTTTCCTTATTTTTGCCTCCTTCCTCGAACTCCTTATCCATCTCTTCCTCACTGCTATTTCTCTCTGGCTCTGTGATTCTTCTGGTTTCCTTTCTGCCTGTTCCTCATGACTGTGACCCAAACCCTGTTCCTTCCCTCTAGCATCTCCTGGTCTCATTCCTGAGCAGGCAGGACCCTCATAAAACTGTCTATCTACTTAGCTGGGAGTGGTCCAGCATCTTCAGACTCTTGATAGCTTGTGTGGAAAGAGCAGGATCTATTTGGTCTCACTGTTTAACACAAAGATGGGAAATCTGAAGAGTAAAACTGAAAATCTTTATCCACCTAAGGCAAACCCTTGCCACCTTGACAAAAATGAAAGGCAGCTATGTCAGTGATTCTTTTTCTCAGTCTGGCAACTGACATTTTCAGTATGGAGAGAAGGAAATTGCAGAAAGCAGCTCTTCTTTTGGCCAGGACCTTCAAGCAGTAGACTCCTAATACTCAGCTAATAGTCTGGCAGAGTGCTTACCCAGCAGTTATAAAGGCCCATGTCCCACCCCCAGTATAGCATAAACTGGCTGTAGTAGCGGTAGACCTGTTTACCAGCATTTGAGAGGTGGAAGCAGAAGGATCAGAAGTTCTAAGTAATTTATTTCTTTCTGTATTTATTTTTTTTTCCCCAAGTTTTTCTGTATGCCCCTGGCAATCCTGGAACTTACTCTGCAGATCAGGCTGGCCCTGAACTCAGAGATTTGCCCAGAATTAAAGACCAGGCCAAGCTCCAGGCCATTCTTATCCATTAGCTACATAGTGCGCTCTAGGCCATCTTGAACTATACTAGACTCTATCTAAAAGGGAAAGAAAAAATAGACAAGGAAGTTATATGATAAAGGCTTGCCTCAGAGTCACTGATCAAATGCGTGAATAGGTCTTACCTAAGCACATGCTGTCTGCTATCTTTTCTCACAGATATAAAAGGTTTTTTAAAAAACATAATTTAAAAAATATATGGATTCATCTATTTTTATGTGCATGTTATATGTTTCTTTCATGTATGTCCACAACACCATGTGTGTGTCTGGTGCCCTCATGGACCATCTGGTTTCCTTGGTACTGAAGATACAGACAGTTGTAATACAACACATGAGTGATGCGAATTAAATCCACATCCCTCTCCAAGAGCAGTTAGACCCCCTAATTATTGAGTCATCTCTCCAGGGCCAAGATTTTTATTAGAAAAAAAATTTACGGATTGAGAAATTGCAATTCCTGCTAAACTACACCCCCATATTATAGGAACCATGCACTAGAGCACTAGCCCGTAAAGTTGGTGCCACTTTTTCAACTTAGAAGAAAGACAATGCCTCAGTGGATGTGGGGCAGGTCCATTGCAGCCACAGGCTACCTGAGGACATGACCCACCAGTCTGAATGGACCTGGAAAAAAAAGAAACCACCTTGTCTGTGTATTGATTTTTCTTTTGTCATTATCTTACAAATAACACATCACAAAACTTAGATTGCATTTGGTGTTAAGAGCCACTAAGTCTACAGGAGGATATATGTAGGTGATGTGCAAAGATCTTACAGGAGAGCTGAGCAACCTTACAAATATTTGGTACCTGCAGAGGTCCTGGAATGCACTCTCACACTCTTGATAGCGAAGGGCCACTGCAATACATTTTGCTTTCCTTTAAGAAAGGGCTTTGCTTTGTAGTCAAAGGTAGTCTTCAATTCTGCCTACGTCTCTCTAGTGACAGAACTGCAAGTGTGAACCACTATGCCCAGTGCACAGACACATTTCTAATAGAGGTGATGAGAAAGTTAGAAAGATATGACTCTGGTAGGATCAGACTAGTGTCCCCAGTATTTTCTCCTCTGAGCACATTCCTCTCAACACACAGGGCTGGCTATGTTTAGCTTAAAGGATTCTGGCAGGACAGGAATAGCCCACCAGGACGTTAACTTCTGGACCCACCTGAATCTCTGTGCCTGGTGGTGCACAGGGCCTCCAAACCGCCTAGCAGGTGAGTGGTACAGCTGCGAGAGGAGAGCCATGTTTTTGTTCTGGTTGGGATTGGCTGCAAACTTCACTGTGATGGGCTCGGAGGAACCTGGGGGTTTATGACCATTGAAACTGGTAATTGCCTCTTCTGCTTCCGACCGTTTGTCAAACCGGATAAATGCAACCCCTCTGGACAAACCTTTTTAACAAACCAACAAAAATGAGTTAGAGGAAAAAACTGTAAGGACAGCAAAACAAAACTAAACTGAAAAGCAGAAGTCAAGTCTGTAGGCTGTGGCTCAAACTGGTTTCCTAGGTAATAAAATAAACCAAAAATCAAACCTAAATATGCAAACAAATGAATAAAGAAATGTCAGACTATCTTTTGAATTAAAGCAATGAATTCCAAATAGCATTCTGAACATATCTTAAGCGCCCCATACCTCATGGATGATGGAATATACATTAAACCTTGGCTCCTGAGCAGGACTCTCAGGGAGGAACACTGGTCTGGCAGGGCGGAGGGTGGCAGGGGTAACTTCTAAATTAGCCCTTTCTGGCTTGCTTGAAGGGAACTTCCTTGCTTGTTTAGTAGCTTAGCCTATATGCTTTCTCCTTCACCCCCAGAAGAACATGGTAGTGGTATCTTAGAGGCAGCCCTTCACTCTCCTCTTTCCTATCTTCTTTTATCTCTTGGTCACTCCTCTGAGGCCCTGGGACCTCTTGTGATCCACAGCTGCGTTCAGAAACAAATGAAGCCACTTATATCTCCACAGAAAACCACCCAGGCATGGGTCAGAGAGGAACGGCTAAGAATCTTCTAGGAGCATCATGAGCCCACCCTGCACCCTCTGTACCTTGTCAAGCTCTTGTACAGGAAGCCAGGACCTGACCTGGTGCAGTCTACTACCTGGAAGACAACTCCTGCTTTCCCATAGGAACCCTCTCCCTAGACTTGAGCCTGGCTGCTAAAAGGAGCATCTGGTCAGTCCAGCCCAAGTGTGGAACCTGAGTGGAGGGAGGACTTATCCTTCATCCCCTGTCTGTCATATTCCAGGCCCTGGGAGGAGAAAAGGGATTAACTCTGCTTTGAAGAATATTCAAAATGGGTGAGGGCAGCAAACACTGAAAAGAATTGGTTAGAAAGGTGTTAAGAGGCCTGTCTGAATGACATCTCTGAGCCAGAGTTCTGACTGTGGTCTGGAAGAGAAGCTACCTCAACTTGACTAAACATTCTCATTCACAAGACCAGTAAAGGCTAACTTGGATGGGGGTGGTTCTCTAAGCAATGACATTTTGTGGGTTTTGTTTGTTTTGTTTGAGACAGGGTTGGCCTTAAACTCATTATGTAGCCTATGACCTTGAACTCCTACTAATCTTGCTTCTACGTCTGAAGCGGCTTGATTACAGGTGTGTGCCACTATACCTAGTTTACGTGTGCAAGGGACTGAATCCAAGACCTTCTGCAAGCCAGGCAAACACTCTACTAATGGCACTTTTTGCCTAGCGTAGGCAAAAGCCCTTTAGCTTACAGATAAAAAGTAACAGCAATGATCTAGAGCCTTGGGTGACCAGTCAAGTCAGCATGCTGTCAAATGCTCTTAAGTCTCCTCCCGCATCTCGGTACTCTGCCTAATCATTTCTTAGAAGATCCCCCAATGCCACATGACTGTAACACCGTGGGCTTCATATGCACATACAGCAGCAGGGACTCTATGGTTCTTCCTTCTAGAATCAATGGCAGCACTGTAAAGCCCAATAAAACTCACCCCTATTTAAACTCACAGATTTAGTGATTCAAGACCTAGCAATGCACCATGTCCTAGAAGATTCTGGCTTTTTTTTTTTTTTTTGGTTTTTCAAGACAGGGTTTCTCTGTGTAGCCTCTCTGCTGTCCTAGACTCACTTTGTAGACCAGGCTGGCCTTGAACTCACAGCAATACGCCTACCACTGCCTCCCAGGTGCTGGGATTAAAGGCGTGTGCCACCATGCCTGGCTACATTTATAAATCTTAAGCCTGAAAGAACACCCAAAGACCCTCCCTTGGCAGATGCTATCTGTACTTACTCTTACAACAAGACCGACAGCTTGGTTAATCTTGGAAAACTGAACACTGACCTAACTTTAGCTAGTATGATTCAAAGTTGTGGTTGGTTGGCTCTTACACAAGGCTACTTTAGAGTGTCTTTCTACTTCTTTCATTCAACGGCTTTCAAGTAAAAACTATCTGAAAGAAAAGGGATGGAATCTTACTTAGAAGGTAAAAATCCATATAAATGTCTGATGAACTCATTTTTTTTTTTTTTTTTTTTTTTGGTTTCTTGTGACAGGGTTTCTCTGTTATCTTGGCTGTCCTGGGCTTTGTAGACCAGGCTGGTCTCGAACTCACAGTGATCTGCCTCCCTCTGCCCCCCCAGTGCTGGGATTAAAGGTGTGTGCCACTGCCCCCCTTTTAAGGTTTTTTGAGACAAGGTTTCTCTGGGTAACAATCCTGGCTGTCCTGGACTCACTTTTGTAGACCAGGCTAGTCTTTAACTCACAGTGACCCACCTGCCTCTGCCTTCTGTGTGCTGGGATTAAAGGTGTGTGCCACCACAGCCAGCCATCCCACTGGCTCTTACTGTGACTCCACTTCCACAAAGTTCTTTGACTTGGGCTTTATTTTTGCTAATGTTTTCAGAATTAGCAACAGAGACCAAGAATTGGCACAATTTCCAGATGTGTGAACTAATCTAATTCATGATTATAAATAAAACAAAGCCAGCACTCAGGAAGCAGAGGCAAGTGGATCACTCTGAGTTCCCAGCCAGCCTGGTCTACAAAGTGAGTCTAGGACAGCCAAGGCTACACAGAGAAAGTGTGTGTGTGTGTGTGTGTGTGTGTGTGTAGAAACCAACCCCCACTGCTACTGACTATGGATGTGAAGATCATTAAAACATCATTTAAAAATCTATTTATTTTTATTTTATATGTGTGAGTGCTTTGTCTGTGTGTATGCACTACGTACCAGTGTGTGCCTAGTGTCTATGGACGTCAGAAAGCATCTGATTCCATGGAACTATAGTTACAGACAGCTATGAGCTGTCATTTGGGTGCTGGGAACTGAACTGGGCCCTTTGGGTGAGTAGCAAGTACTCTTAACAACTAAGCCATCTCTCCAGCCCCACATGTGAAGATTCTTAAAAGAGCATTCCAGTTTTTCCTTTTTTAAAAAGCAGGATCCTACCACGCAGCCCTGAATGGTTTCAAGCTCACTGACATCCACCTGCCTCTGCCTCCAGAGTGTTGGGATTAAAGGCTTGTGCCACAACATCTGGCTGATTTTTTGTTTTTGTTTCCATACACGCAAGCAAAACACTCATACATATAAAATAAAAGTATTTAAAAATAATCGTAGTGGTTTGAGTGAGAATGGCCCCCACAGGTCCATATAGTTGAACACACTATCTGGGAAGGGTTAGGAGGGGTGGTCTTAGTAAGAGGAGGTGTGTCCCGGGGGACAGAGTCTCTCTCTGCCTTGTGATTGTGGATCACGATGTGGGCTTCCAGCTGCTCCTTTTGTCTGCCATCATGAACTCTAATCCTCTGATACCTTGCTCACAGTGTTTCAATCACAGCAACAGAAAGGTAACTAAGAATGATGAAGAAACATAAATTCAATTATTTATTTACCATGAGTTTGTGTTTATGTGTCTGTCATGGTCAAGGTGTGGAGGTCAGAGGATGCTGTGAGGAAGTTGGTTCTTTTCTTCCACAGGGACTACTGATAGCTTTTAGCGCAACCTGGGGGGAAGTTCCTGTAGAGTAAATACTACTTCCCAGTCTGATGCCACCCAAAGCAAGGAGCACAATGGTGTGAGGGAATCCAGGCCTTTCTGACACAGGTTGCTCAGAGTAGGTGTATGTACCAGGCTACAGGCCACAAAGAGCACCAGGAGTAGGGACCTGGGAAGCTTGCAGTAAGCCGGAGCTTGAGAGTGTGGTAGCACCTTCCTTTCCTTAGGTTCCCACTGTGATCCTGCAGTCTGCTTAGATAAGCTGCCTCAGCCCAGGCAGAACATCTGGGCATGCAGGCTTCCTCCATAGCATACAGCTCAGGGGACAAGATTCAATATAGTACCACACCAGCCCTACCTATCACAAGGTAAAGTACCATTCCTGTGCAGCCATAAAGGGAGCAACAAGCTTCATCAAACAGGAGTTGCCCCCATAGTGAGGTGACTCTATGGCTAAGCCACCTACAGCCAAAAGGTGGGACAAAAGGTCTAAGGTCTATGGAGAAGAAAGTAAAGAGGGAGTAAAAAGGAAAACTAGCCACCCACCCACCCAGGCTTTGCTCAGCCTCCAAACAGACTCTTCCTTTCTAGTGCCAACAACTTTTTATTTCTGCTATGGAAATAATGGATAATCATATCCCCAAGTGGAGCTGTACTTGTCATCTGACTGAGAATGTTTTGGTTCCAAGTAGCAGATAGCTGGGTTGGGACAGAGGTATGGGCATATGTACAAGTCCTCAGCATCTGTGTCTAGAATCTCCACACACAACTTGGGGTTCAAGTATATACTGAGATGTTCTGGGAGGGATCTGCAATGCAGCAAAGATGGCAGAGACAGAAATTCACTGCTGTCTCTGAAGAGGAGCATCTCCCTCGATCATGGTGTTGCTTCAGGGCACTACAAAGTAGGATCTTGGGACTCTGAGATACATTAACACAATGTGATTGTAGAAAAAACTGCCAGGGACAGGTGGAAAGTAACCTTTCCAACTATTCCCTGGCCAGTCAAAGGTATCTGGGTGCCAAAATTTTGATGTTTTTCCTATAAAATGCTAGCCTAATCCTGTGTAGAAAGGGTCTCATTATGTCATCCTTGCTGGCAGACCAGGAACTCAGACCCACCTGCTTTTGCCTCTTGAGTTGTTTTTTCAGGGTTTCTCTGTATAGCCTTGGCTGTCCTAGACTCACTTTGTAGACCAAGCTGGCCTTGAACTCAGTGATCTGCCTGCCTCTGTCTCCCGAGTGCTGGGACCTGGATTCTTTTAATGTTAAATCAAATGAAAACCAAGGTCTTCTCGTGTCCAATCTATCCCCTGTTGGAGGCTAACTAATGACCTTTATCTTCCCTAGAATACCTGATTTCAGGTTCAGAGAGAAGCCTATGCCTCCTATCTTAGCTCCTGTATGTACCTGTGGTCTGATCCACAAGGACCCTGGAGTTGATGATTCGCCCAAACCGAGAGAACATGTCCTCCACATCCTTCTGAGTCATGGTCCTTGGGAGCCCGCTGATGTACAAGTTGGCATCCTTGATGACCTCTGAGCTTGGGCGAGCATAAGACACCTTAAAAACAAAACAAGTCAGAATTACTGCCAACATGTGGCCAAAGCACCATAGAAGGGACCAAAATTTGGTGTTATAGATAATCTCATGCAATGGCATTTTCTGGCATTTCACTACAGGCCAGCTGGGAACTCAAGACACTTTGCAGCATTTATGTATACTGTGTTCTGCCTGCATGTAACACCTGCACACCAGAAGAGGGCACTGGGACTCATTATGGATGGTTGTGAGCCATCATGTGGTTCCTGGGAATTAACTCAGAACCTTCAGAAGATCAGCTCTTAACCTCTGAGCCATCCCTCAAGCCCCTACTCTGTAGCATTTTCTCAGTTGGTCCGTAGCATCTCTAACAAGCAGAGCATTATTCCTACTACAAAAAGACAAAGAAATGAAGGCCCACAGTAGTTGGGATTTAAGTTCATGTTACCTGCTGAAAATAGGACCTAGGACCCCCAACTGCACGGAATTTGTAGTGTGGTATACAAGAGCTGATGTCCCTCTTGGAAAGACTGTAACAACCCTTGGCAACAAGTTAGCACACTACAAAAGCCCACAAAAGAATGTAGCCCTGAGGAGGCCCTGTGATCAGCATTCAAATGTTCATTGTTAATGTCTGTGCTAGGAAATAGAAAGGAAGAACCCAAAGGCAACAGCAAGGAAAGGTTTTGGGTGCTTTCCTGGTAGAGGCAACAGAAGCAGTGGAGACTTGAAAGACCACGAGCAAAGAGAGGGGTAAAGGTTGCCCCAAATGAGACAGTGTTGTTAGCAGGAGGCCTTTCTGCCTGTAGAGAGGTGGCCTGGCAAGATAGGACACAAAGCTGAGTATAGAGGAGAGTGTGTGCGTGAACCAAGCATTCCAGAAATGGGATGGAGGGAAGGGAAGAAGAACTCAGATCTGTGTGTTGAGGGCACAAAACTCCTTAAACACATCAAGGAGCTAATACTTCTTGGGTGATAGCTCTTCTAGGCTTTCCCAGGATTAGGCTGGGTCAGCAGGGAGCTGCCATCCCTATCTTGCTTAGGCTGTATTTTTCTCAGCGTCTACATAAGGACACAGAGGTATAGGTATTCCTAAATTGTAACTGAGTCGTACCAGTGAGGTAGAGCTCAAGACCAGCACTGTCTACCTTTCAGAGCCAAATGTTGAGGAACCCTCAATGTCTTGCAGTGTGTATACCCTGTGGGTATTCTTGGGTGCTGTTCCACAGTACCGCAATGATCCTCTACATTCTCAGCAACTCTTTCTTTAGTGTCAATCCACGGCTTTCCTGTCCTGATCTTGAGAAACCTGTAAGTGGCTGGACTATATATCCCTTTGCCCAATTCTAAGCAATAATCCACAGGATCATAGAATGTGAGCTGGTTTGCATGCAGACTTAGTTAAGACAAAGTCACACATGCTGGGCCCTTAGTCCCATATAATTGTGTACTTATAGAAATGGAAAATCTGGACCCAGGCACATATACAAAGACAGAATGTCATGTAGAGATAGAGGTGGTGAGCAAGGGAATACTTCTATAGCTCAAGGTATGCCATGACTGCCAGCAACTGTTAGAAGTTAGGGGAGAAGCTTGTGGGAAATCCTTTTGCAAGGCCCCTAGAAGGAACCAACTCTTCTGACCCCTTGACCCCAAGACTTCAGAGCAATGAAATGGTCTGGGGTGCTATATTAAGGCAGCCCCAGCAAACTTGTAATTTTCCTGAGCAAGTGGTCGGCATAGACCTCTGTTATCCACTTAATGCATATGCATAGCTCCCCCTGTCTCTGTACTACATTAACTATAGTCTAATATACTGTATTTTACTCAATTAATTGCACGAGAGTAAAACTTTGATGATCACTGTTTCCTTCAGAACCTAGGACAGAGTCAAGTGGAATACTGGCATAGAGTGAACACCTGCCCAATGACTCAACCAGTCACTAGTAATAAGAACACACGTAATAATCCCAGTGCTCCTGAAATGGGGGCAGGGAATAACAAGTTCAAGGTTAGTGTGGGCTATAAAGGCAACTAACATAAATGTTCCATTTCTCTAGAGCTCTGTGCAGTAACTTAAGTTCCAAGTGCTTATCTCCCACCTTGTACTGGAAAGCTGCTTAAACTGGTGTTAAATGCCAGGTGCCAGAGCACCCAGTTCCAAGCCTTAGCCTTTGCCTCCCTTTCTCTGCTCCACCCTCGGAAAGCCCTTCATTTACTGGGGAAAAAAAGAAAAAGACAGCTTCCCATTCTAAACTGGGGCTCATACTCTATGAACTGTGGTGCCATGTGGAAGGATCTAGCTTATGATTCTCGTCTGTTAAGTGTCAGTTGTGTGAATCACATGGCCCTGGCAGGCCTGTGGAGCTGCACCTGAGCCTGATTAGTCTGTCTCCTCACTATAGCTGCCAGTCTGTCACAGGGAAAAGATGGTTAGGCACAGAGGAGCAGAATCCTTCACTCTGACCTCTGCAAACAGAGTACAACACCAGGACCAAGGAGGACACAGGAGATAAGTTAGACACCAGGAGCTGTGACCTGAGGCTGGTTAGATGTTCATGTATGTAAAGCCTTCAAAAGAAGGCCTACCTACAGGGACAAAAGCAAGGTTTTAGCTTTAGGGGCAGAATACGCCTGGCATAGCTACTCTTGCTTGGCTTCCCACCCATGAATGACACACCTAGCACCTGTAAGTCCTAAGTACCCCATTCTGTCCTGGCTAAGGCTTTTCCTCCAAATCAACATCTCTTTACCTTAATGGTTTTGGACTGGAGTCTCAAGCCATTCAGCGTGCTGATTGCTCTCTCTGCATCCTTTGCAGTCACATAGTTCACAAAGCCGTAGCCCAAGCTGTGCCCTGTGTGAGAGAAAATGACATTGGTAAACTAGTTGCCAATGAGCAGGTAGAGGAGAGGTACAAGGACAAGGTCAGAAAGAGAGAAGACAGGTAACACAGCAAGGGAGGTACACTGGGGAGCTACTCTTGAGATGATTGCAAACTTGTGCATTTTTGCAACTAACAAGATATCCTGTAATTAAAAGTTGCTTAAAAGCTAGGACAGTAAGACGGCTCACCCAGGAAAGTGCTTGCTGCCACCTGAGTTCAATCCCTGAGGCTTACATGGTAGAAGAAATGAGTTGTTCTTCTCTGACATGTGAGCTAGAGTGCATGTGCATACATACAAAATAGATAACTTGTTTCTAAGAAAAGAATAAAGTAATAACGTGTTACTGAGCATATCCTGTGAAATGCTGCCCAGCAGTCCTAACGTGCTGGCCGCACTATGCCTGAGTGGGAAGGCCTACTGGGCTCTCACACCATCTAGTACTGCTTCCCTTTCTTTCCGGTGTCTGGGGTAATTGGACCCAGTGAAAGGGTGGGGAAAAGCTGAACTGAGAGAATCCTAAGCTTGCCAAGTGGCCCTGGCCAAGCTCCCCCAGCTTCTTCTGGCAGCAGAGTCCGCTATAATGTTATCAGAGCAAATTTAGAGATGAGAGGTGAGAGGCATAAAAACTAAGGTAGCAGCAAAGGATCCCAATGTCCTCTTTGTGAAATACTGAGGACAAGCAGGACCACCTACAACCTGGCTACCTGGGGAAGGAGGACATGGCATGTAGGGAGAGGCCCAGGAAGAGGAGACTATTTGACCCTGACGTACACCCTCCCACCTCCTGCAGACCCCTGCAGACAAGCCCTCTGAAGGCAGAGACCTTTGTGTTGTGAGTGTGCTGCAACCAGAACCCAGGAAGCCACCTCCTCTGCTGATAGTAAGATCTAAACCAAGCAGAGAACCTAATTCCTGTTTATGTTTTAGTTTTATTGTCACTTTCCCCATACTTTTAGAATTTATTTTACTAAACTTGTGTGTATGTGTATACCCATGCTACAGCAAGTATTTGGAAAACAGACACATTTCAACAATCAGTTTTCTCCTTCTACCATGTTGGTCCCAGGCACAGAATTCAGGCTATCATACTTGGCAATAAGTGCTATTAACTGCCTTTTGTTTGTTTGTTTGCTTGTTTTTGAGACAGGGTTTCTCTGTGTAACAGCCCTGGTTGTCCTGGACTCACTTTGTAGACCAGGCTGACCTCGAACTCAGAGATCTGCCTGCCTCTACCTCCTGAGTGCTGAGATTAAAGGTGTGCGCCACCAGTGCACCACATATACTGAAAATCTAAACAACTAAGAGTTCCCACCTAGTCCCTGGCCTCTTCTAGAAATATCTTCCATTACTGTGGCATATTTTCTATAGTAAGTGAACCAGTACTTGTCCAATGTTAACTAAATATTCTTTCCCATGTCCTTAGTTTTCTCATTGAGGCCTCTTTCTGACACTATCTTTAGTGTCATTCCTCTACCTCCCACTCCCATCTCCACAGCTCCTCTGGGTATGATAATGTTTCAGACTGTCCTTGCTTTTAACAACAACAACAACAACAACAATCTATTTCATGTGTATGGGCACTTGGCCTGTATGCATATCCGTGAAACACGTGTGTGTAATGTCCATGGAGGTCAGAAGACATCATTAAATCCACTGGAACTGGAGTTATAAATGGTTATGAGCTGCCATTTGGGTCCTCTGCAAGAACAATTAGTATTCTTAACCACTGAGTCCTCACTCTAGCCCTGTCCTTGTATTTGATGACTTCCCCAGTTTGCGGGGGGGCCTGGTCTGTGTCTCATGTACCCTGGTTTAGTATTGTTCTTGTATTTACTAAGATGATGAGTTTAGGGGAAGAAGGCCACAGACTTTCAAGGGTCAAGGCCATATGCTAACAACAAGGGTTAATCACCACACACACACTGGCTCAGATTAGCTGGCTGGGGCAGTGTGTGAGGTGACCCACCTCCAATAACATCACATTGTTTCTCCCTTTTCCACATCAGACCTGCTGACACCACAAAAGCAGTCCTAAATTATGTTCTTCCTTCTTGGGGCACAAAAACTGCAGGCATTATTTACAGTTTTTCACAGGCTATTTATTTTCTCTCTCGAAATTTGTCTCTCTAGAGATCCACATTTCTTTTCAAAACAACTTTCTTTGTGTGTGCATACATGTACTTATGTGTGTGCAGCCCAGAGGTTGACAAACAGCTGATCCCTTAATCACTCATCCTCCTTTTTATAAGTTAAAATGTTCACACATGGGGCTGGAGATGGTTAAGAGTGCTGGCTCCTTTTCTAGAGGAGCTGGGTTCAATTCCTAGCATCCACATAGTAGGTTACAACTGAATGTAACTCCAGTTCCAGGGAATCCAACACATTTATACAGATCTACATGCAAACAAAAAACAAAACAAAAACACCAATGCATGTGGAAATAAAAATAAATAAAAACAATTCACATTTGACTATAATATATTTTGATAAATCTCTATTTCCATCTCTCCAATGCATATCAATGTTGATCTGCAGTTCCCAGTTCCTAGAAGCACAAATGGCAAGGAAGAACAGAAGACCGAGTCATCATTTTTTTGGCTGTAACCCTTGTTTGAACATGGAAATATGTTTGGAAGTGCTGGATACTAGCCCAAGTGTACCAGAGAACACTTTAACAAGGTGACACATATGTTGCTCCATGTGGAGGCTGCTCCAGTGCAGCAGACCCCCAAGGTCTGTCCTCTGACCACCAAGTAACTTCTGGGAATCTGGAGAAATGCAAACCACCCAGACATACCAGATCAGCTAACTCTAAGAGTCAGACCATCTGTGTATTAACTTTTTAGTAGGTGGTACTGATGCTCAGCCAGTCAGAAAGCAGGTGGCAGAACTGTGTTTCCTGTTGGGATACACTGTATAAAGGTGTGTCTGTATATGTGATTGCTGACTGCTAAACTGGCAGAGAGCTAAGTGCTAGACTACTAGCCCAATCTTGGTATTATTTCTATGGCCCATCACCAGTCTTCTATTTTGTAAATATCCGTCCTTCCTCATCTGCTTTTATGAATGTAATAAAGAAATGATAGCCTATAGTTGGGCTGGAAATGGGGATGAAACTTTTGGGAGAGAGGTGGTCTCTGGGAGAGAAAACAAAGGCAGGAGATTCACTCACCAGCAGGACATCATGCCAGGTTAAGCTAGAAAGCTGGCTGGGAATCAGCCCAGCTAAGCTTTAAAATATTAAAAAAACCTCTGTTTTCTAATTCATAAGTCCTAGTATATGTTCCTGCAATTAAAAAGGGAAGGGAGTACAATCAGCCTTTGGGGCATTCTCAGACCTTGGAGCCAAGGTTTGTTCAATCTTTATTCTCCATATCTATTGCCCCTTCCTACCTCTTTATCCCTCTGGCCTATAGTATCATCTCATCTGCAGAGCCTTAGCCCTCTGACCCTGACTCTAGGAAGGTGCTGATGCTACCCAAGTTCCCAGCTGCCTATCTAGAAGCTGTGTTTGTCCCCAACTACTGCTGCTCCCCAGCCCTCAGGCTGATCTCTCCTCTCTCCAAAGAAGACAGAATCCTACAAGGCTTTTTGGTCCTAGTTAACAGAAGCAAGAGGAATGAGGCTTCCAGTATCCTGACTCCCAGGCTGAAGATTTGAGATCTCGATGTCCCACTGTTGGATACAGTTATTTGGGGACCACCACCCCCTTTGGTTTTTTGAGACAGGGGTTCTCCATGTAGTCTTGGCTGTCCTGGACTAGCTTTGTAGACCAGGCTGGCCTCAAATTCAGAGATCCACTTACCTCTGCCTCCTCGAGCGCTGGCATGACAGGTGTGTACCACTGTGCCCAGCTCCTTCTCCCACTTTGAAGCCTCCTACCAGCTGCCTACTCAGTACTAACTATTCATACTAAAGTTTCTCTGCAGTCTTACTATGCCACAAATAGTGTATCAGGAAAGCTGATGGTAAAGAGACAGGTGGTCCAGCCTCATGAGTAGAGAAGACAGGAAAGCCCAAAAGCAGTTGCTTCTAAAAGAGAAAAACCAGGTGCTCCATTGCCAAGGTCAGTGTTAATAGGATGGGCTCTGATGCTTGAGCACAGTAGAGAATTGGTATAGAGAAGCACTGAAGAACAGGTTCTGAGAGGTACAACAGTCTGGCCACTCTGGAGAGATGTAAAGCCCGGATATATCGCAATTGGGACCTTTCATGGAGACCTTCATGTCCCCAGCTTAGTTAGTACTCTTAGTAGAATATTACAGTGTGACTACTAGATAGTTCTTAGCCCATAACTCTGCTGCTGCAGCTCCTCAGTTTGTCTAGGGCTATAATGTTGAGTGTCTAGGAGCTCTTTGTTAGAAACAGGGAACAAGGGGCTGGAGATGGCTGTTTTAAAAGTGTCCACTATGCAGGCATGAAGACCTGAGCTGGGATCCTCATATAGAGGGTCAGGGTCCCAGCTGGGCATGGTGGTGCACACCTTTAAGCCCAGCACTTGGGGAGACAGAGCAGAGCGGGTGAATCTCTGAGTTCGAGGCCACTCTAGTCTACAAAGCGAGTCCAGGACAGCCAGAGCTACCCAGAGAAACCCTGTCTCGAAAAATCTTTTTTAAAAACATCCCTGTGCTCTCAGTGTTGGGGCATCCAGTGGGAGGGAAGACACATGGATCCCTGAAGCCCATTTCTATATCAATGAATCAAAAGTAACCTTATTTGTGAGTAACAATTAAAGCCTCAAGTTAAAGAGTAGATTCAATAATCTACTTTTTGTCCTACATCTCTACATATCTCTATACGCCCCCATTTTTTTTTTAACCACCCTTATCTCTATACCTCTTAATGACAATATACATTTATAATCTAAGAAAGTAATCAAACACCTACCCAACCCCCCTTTAGGGAAATGGGATGTCGTTTTTAAAAAGTTTTTTAAAGCTGATTCGGGGCAGAGAATACCTGTAGGGCGCCCCCCCCACCCACAAAAATGGCTAAACAAGCTGAGGATAAACAGTATTTGTGGTCTAGTCTCTAAATGTTGAGAAATTTTAGGCTTAATATTAGTTTTGTGTGGGACAATCTGAAATGTTGGACCAATTTGGATCAGGAGTCCTTTTTCAGTGAGGAACAGTAACCAAAGCACTCGGGGCTGGAACATGAAGGATGTTGGAGGAATGAATCTTGTCAGGTATGATCTGGTATTAGTGTGCATTTTTTTTATTTTGAAAACATAATTTCTTACAAGTATTATACATTATTAAAACTATGAATGTATAAAGTGTGTAGGATGTACATGTTTCAGTCAGTCTCAGTTAATTTTATGTAGTGGGATTAGCAATATAAGTTAACTGTTTTGTAGTTTGAATTTATGTAAACACAGACTTTAAGTTAATAGTTTTTTTTTTAATTTGGGTTTGTTTTATTTTTGACATTTTTTAAAGACAAAATATAACATCACCATTAACAATGAACATACAATTATCATCATATTAAAATCAAAACAAGATGTATAGTTTAAATGTCTATTTTTAGGCTCTGTGATTTTTGATGTATAAGTTAGGTCGTAACCTGTGTTTTAAGAAATGTTTTACATTTTAGAAACAAGCCAGTTGTCGTGAGCAGAAAGAAAAGGCATTAAGTTTTAAATAAACATTAGATAGATTTTATCTTAGTGTTTATGTATATAGTAGGTATCTTGTACCTACGTAGGCAGTTTGTATGTTTTTTTTTTTAACCTTGGGTCTTACCTTGACCAACAAAATGTATTTTTTAGGCCACAGGTATCTTGTACCTGGCTTTTTACATTTGTTTTGGGTGGTTTTGTCTTACCCCTTTTTTACTTGGGAGTCATGTAGCTTTGTCTTTTTAAAAAATTTACCTATGTTTTTATCTTGACCAATAAAACATATTTATTTAAAGTATTTTTTTTACCTTTTTTAAAAACCATAAACCTCAGATTGATGTGTATCTATCCTTTAGATCAGTAAGTATATACAATCTATTGTTAAGAAAAAGAAACATTATCAAAAAAATGTTACTTTAAATCTTCAGCAGTTTTTTGTAAACAACTTTATCTTATCAGCAGGGGGTCAAGCCTGTGGAGGCCAGGTTGGAACTCAGTAGTTTCACTAGGTTTTTGTCTTTATTGTGTTGGGATTAAGGGCTGGTGTCATTACTGCCCCCTTTAACTATTTTATTTTAATTTAGTCAAGAATTTTAAGAAATCTTAGTAAAAAATCAAACAAGGAAACCAGAAAAGTCTAAGCCTTGGGGTCATTTGTGCTCATTTAGGCTTTAGTTAGTGAAATCCTGTTTACTATTTCTTGGAATTTAGTTACTGTTATCTCTCTTTGGTGGACCTTTTCCAGAAAGCCCTGACAAACACCTTGTAGTTAAGGAGTTTAGAATTTTAGCTGTTATCAACTTTATGGAGAAGAGTTTAGTTCCTTTTTCCTTTTTAGTTGTTAGTAAATTAGTCTCATATTTCTCCACTCTGTCTTTTTTTTTTTTGAACTTCTTTAGAGAGGGTAAGGAGAAGTGTGACTATGACTAAGCACACTGTAAACAAATTTATTAACACCAAAACAAAGTCAAAACAGATCTCTGTTCCTTTTGTCATAGCACTTTAGAAAGTGTATCTCCACAGGCTTGACCCCTGCTGATAAGATAAAGCTGTTTACAAAAAACTGCTGAAGATTTAAAGTAACTTTTGATGTTTCTTTTTCTTAACAATAGATTGTATATACTTACTGATCTAAAGGATAGATACACATAGTAGTTTTTATTTTATTATTTTCTTTAGGCATTTAACTCTATTTTTTAGGCTAGTTTAGAAGGCTGTCAATCTCTTAGGTTCGCCTTTTTAACTGGCCACGTGTCTGTAGTCATCTTTGTTCTTGTCTATGGACGCTCTCTGGGAACTATTTACCTTTTTCAGACTATGACTATATTATTTTTAAGAGTGTGGATACTTGCCCCACATTGGGCACCACTTATTGTTTTTAAAATTATCTGTATTACCTGTAGACCTGGCTAGTGACCAATCAAGACACAGACACTTGTTATATTTTAAAATAGCCTTAGTTAACCTGGGGCAGGGCAGATAGCAATCCTGTAAACTACTTTCTATACTAGGGCCTCAGGCATGGGGTCCCTGTCTCAAACCCACGCCATCTGTTTCTAATAACTTCTATCAAACTACCTCCCATATACTTGCTCATGTTCTTCATCTGGGCCAGGTTCTCCATCCCCGACATCGGCCATGTGCATCTCCTCCATCTAACCCAAGGCGGCCTTCCTCTCTTCACTTCAGGTCTCTCTCCTTTTTCCTCTTGACAGTCCTTCTTTTTCCTATAATTCCTCTCTCTCTTAGCCCCACCTATCTCCTGTTCTGCCCAGGTGGGGTGGCTTTTTATTAAACAAAAGATTGGTTCACAGAGGCAAGAAGCTGTAATTAGCGTCAAAATACATCAGACCATCCCCCAACACTCACTGCCCTGCCAGTCTGTCTATCCAAATCAACAAACTCCAGGTACAGTGAGAGATCCTGTCTCAAAAAAATAAGGCGCTGTCAACTCCAGTCTCTTATTCTTTGCATGTTGGCCAGTTGTGGTCATTGCATTGATCACTGTCTACTGAAAAAAGGAGCTTCTCGGTGAGCAGTGGTGTCATACACTTGGGAGGGAGAGGCATGTGGACATGACTTTTAGGCCAGCCTGGTCTACAGAGTAAAGCTTCCGGACTACACAGGGAAACCCTGCCTCGGAGAAAAGGAAAGGAAAGGAAAGGAAAGGAAAGGAAAGGAAAGGAAAGGAAAGGAAAGGAAAGGAAAGGAAAGGAAAGGAAAGGAAAGGAAAGGAAAGGAAAGGAAAGGAAAGGAAAGGAAAGGAAAGGAAAGAGAAACTTCTCTGATGAGGGTTGAGAAATACACTCATCTTCTATGGGTATAAACTTAAGAACTTAGGGAACTGGGTTTGAGAGGTTTTTTGTTTTTAAGTTTTGTTCACACACTTCCCCTTCCCCAATTTGTCCCAGATCCTCCCAACCCTCTCAACTCAATGCTCTCTCTTTACAGGTGCATAGGTGCTCCAGAGAAGACTTCACTGAGAGATAGAGTGTAAGTGACAAAAGGAGGAAATCTGAAGTAAGAAAGAAATAGTGAAGGGACCAAAACAAAGGTAAGAGCCGAAGGACAAGAAGGGTGTTTTAGAGAAAACAGAAAGGGCCCAGCAAGCAGATGGAGATGACAGGCTTTACTAGAAATGAAGGCTGGCACATGATTCAACACCACTTGCTATATCAGCTGAACCCTGCAGGGCCCATGGGATTGATGGCAAGTCTTGGTGGAAAGGAGGGCCAGTTACAACTGGAACCATGATGTTCTTTTGAAGGAATACTCGTTTGCAGATCTGCTACTTCCAGAAAAGTTCTATGGAAACAGCCAGTGAGCAAAGTGATGCAAGGTGGTCATCTCCGTGGAGCTTATAAATACGGAATAGTCTTATACAACCATTGTGATGATGGGATAGTACAATGTCCATCAGGGAGGGAAGATGTTCAGATAAGAACAGTTTGCTATATAGCTCACAGTACCATGATTACTTATAGTGGATATGCAACAAATGGAATTTGAAGGGAAATTTATCTAATGGTAAATTACAGATAATTTAAACTTTACTTCCTGTTTGTAGTGTTTACTGTTTCTGCTGCTTTTTGTTGTTGCTGTTGTTTGTTTTCAGACAGGATCTTACTACGCAGCTCTTGGTCGGTCTTGAACTCACAGATCTACCTGCTTCTGCCACCAAAGTGCTGAGATCAAACATATTTGCCACCACACCAAGTCAGGTTTTGTTTTTAAAATGAGGAACAAAGGTGAACAAAGTGTGGAAAGGCATTCTTGTAGAAGGAACATTGTTCAGTAGTCCCGAGAACTGGAGTACACACATCTGGGAAATAAGCAACTCAGTCCAGGCTGAGGGTGGGTGTGGGGCACAGAGGTTAATCATGAAGGGTGTGGATTCAATCCTGACCAGAGGTACATGGCAATGAGATGACAGAGAAAATAGGGAACCATGAGGACTGAGGGCTGACTCCAATCCCTCAAGGGACATATAAGACAGATAGAGGTCCCACAGCAAGCTTTGGTATCAGGTAGATGCTGTGATGCTACTTTGTACCTAGTGTTTGTAGACAGAATTGCCAACAGCCAATACAATGTCTCCAACAAGGGACTTGACTTGGCTGCCCAGAAACACGGGAAGCTTCCCAGTCAGCACAGTGAACATTCTCTTCATTCTAGTTATCCTGATCCTTTTCTACTGCCAATAGTACCCAGCTGACCCATAGTAAAAATTCACAAAAAGAATATATCAGATTTGACAGTGTCAACCTCAGTGCAGTAGGGGTTGTTATGAAAACCCACAAGCCAGCATCTTATAGTGACTAAACAGAGGCATGTAAGGCTCTGAAACAGAGGCATGTAAGGCTCTGAAACTAACAGAGCCCAGAACCTGAAGGGTTTTAGAGCAAAGGTCACATGGAGAGTGAAGAAGTCGTCGCTGTGCTGTAATGAGGAAGTCTGGAAGGAGGAAAGGCTTGGGTGACAAGTGAAGAGGCCACAGCAACAAAGTAGGTAAAGGTAATGATGTCCTGGGCTAGGATTACTCTTGGGGGAAAGAATTCTCAGACTCTGTACTTCCAGGTAGACCTACTGTGTAGACAGTGGTACTATTCCACTAAGACAAAAAACACAGAACAAGATCAGTGTGGTACAGAAAGGCCTGGAATACAAGACAGCTGTCTGGTAAGGAGACGAAATAACTAAACTTACCCTGATTATCAGCTCTGGAAAAGGAAAAGAGCCGCAGAATAATCTGAAGCTCAAAGCTGGGGAAAGGAACAGCTATGAAAGACAGAGCGCGGCTTTGAAGGCAGATTGAAAGCCATGGGAAGAGGATGTTTTTGGAAGGAAGTAGAGAGAGGAATTTGACACTGACAGCCTGTACACGAGAAGAAAACACACAGCGGTGGTTCTCACCCCAGAGCTTTTCTGCCTCCTGCAAAACTCAGGACAATGCCTGGAGACATAGTCTAATGTTCACAACTCAGAAGGTGCTATCAGTTTCAAGTGGGTAGAGGCTAGGCATGCTGCTCAACAACCCCCAGTGTGCAGCCAGGCTCCAGGTAGCAGCACCCAGCCCCAAATTTCAAAGTGCTAGAGGACATCAGGGAACCTAAGAAGGTCAAGAAGAGACCCAAAGGAAACAGGTGTGCTTGGATAGCTCATGGGTCATGAGTAGCAAGGGAGGGAAGGGATTGAGAGCAGAGAGGATACAGCTGTTGGTTCTACCGTGAACTAGTAGGTTGTCATCAGATGTGAGTGAGGGCTGGAGGAAGGAAACACAGAAAGGCTATTAAACAATGGGGCTACCCAACGTGCCAGTGAGAAGGCCCTGGGACTGGCCCTAGTACCCTGCCCAAGCTAGATAGATATAAAGGACTATCTTGCTGGGGTACATGGGCTAAGATCTGGCCAGAGAAAGGAGACATGAGACTAGGCAGAGCAGTGCCACTGAATGACAGATGGACAGTGAGATTTGACAGCAGGAGGAGTAAAAGTAAGAGTGGGACGAGCATCTCAAATATGCCACTCACTGAAGTGGAATGAAAGGCTGCTAGCGAGATGTAACTTCTTCACAGCTCCCAACCCTGCCTACAGGTCAGATGGAAGCCCTGTATCTGGTACCTCAACTCAGTTTCTAATCCCACTTCTGTTTCTGTGGTAGTCTGAATGAAGCTGGCCCCCACAAGCCTTTAGGGAGAGGCACTAATTGGAGGTGTGGCCTTGTTGGAGGAAGTGTGTCACTGTGGAGGTGGGTTTTGAAGTTATATATGCTCAAGTTACGGCCAGTAACCCAGTCTCTGCTGCCTTTGGATCAAGATATAGAACTCTTGGCTCCTCTAGCACCATGTCTGCCTGCACACTACCATGCTTCCTGTAAGCTATCCCCAATTAAGTGTTTTCCTTCATAAGAGTTGCCATGGTCATGCTTCTTCACAGCAATAAAACCCTAACTAAGACAGCCTCCTCCAAAAAGTATTCTTTCAAGACTAACCTTGCCTAGTGTCACAATTCCTAATAACTACAGCTTATAATCCTCTGAAACCCACAGAAAGAAGTCAGGGCATGAAAACCAATAGCTAGACACAAAAGCCCAGGATTGATGAAGATGCTGTTGAGAACCCTTCCCACCAAAACATAAGCAGAGAGAGGCACCCAGAAGCCCTTTGGTTAGGGTTCCTATGCAGGGCCAATGTCCCAAAAATTGTCCCAGACATTACCCTGCATATTATTCAATTTGTGTATTATCTAAAATTTCCTTTTAGAATGCACTAAACAACAGACTTGGGCCAGGCATGGTGGCACATGCCTTTAATCCCAGCACTTGGGAGGCAGAGGCAGGTGGATTGCTGTCTGCTTGGTCTACAAAGTGAGTACAGGACAGTCAGGGTTACACAGAGAAACCCTGTCTTGGGGGAAAACAAACAAAAAAACCCACTCCAAAACAACAACAACAAACAAACAAACAAACCAACCACCAACCAACCAACCAACCACAACGGATTTGGGATTGAGAGGGTTCAAGAACTTTTAGTTTAAGGATCTCATCTGATGAGTTATTTCTCTGGACAGCCATCAGACAGGTTGTACAGGGTTATACAGGGGTCACTGTATTTATGTTATTGGAACAATGTTGAAGGTTGATGAAGCAAGGCAACAGTGTAACAGACTGAGACTGAATACATACTTTCTGTTCACACATACCTGAAGCTTTCCATAATACAAAAAAGGATGTTAAAAAAAAGCAACTTTTGCCTGGCAGTGGGTGATGCAGGCCTTTAATCCCAGCACTCCGGAGGCAGAGGCAGTTGGATCCCTCTGAGTCCAGGACAGCCAAGGCTACACAGAGAAACCCTGTCTTGAAAAACCAAAACCAACCAAACAAACAAAAAAGAAACTTTTAGCCCTGCGTGAGTGAAGGACTCGGGAGGCAGAGGCAGGCAGATCACTGTGAGTTTGAGGCCAGCCTGGTCTACAAAGCGAGTCCAGGACAGCCAGGGCTACACAGAGAAACCCTGTCTCAAAAACAAAACAACAAAAAAGACCTTTTAAATTAGTTTCCAAGATGAACCCAGATACCAAGAAACTAGATGATAGCTGAAATGTCTCGAAGTGCTGCTTGTTTCCCAGTCACCCAAAGTAGAGAGGGGAAGTCAGGGAGGGCAGGAAGGAGAAGAAAGAAACCTCTAAAACAGGGATTTGTAGCACTGAGCTCCTGAAGCCACACTCTCAGAACATGGCCTTTTACAAACACTTATGAGGTAGGTTCAGGCAGGACTTAAAAGTACCACTGGCTACTACTGAGTCACACCATGAGAGGGCTGAAGCACAAGGCTTTCAGACACCTTGCTCCTGACTCCAGCATTCCAGTTGGTGCAGGGTACACTTGTGCATGGAGCTCTGCATCCTCAGGGAAAGGCTTGCCGGTGTTTGGCCTAGTAGGGTCCCTTCTGTATGTGGGAATTTGATCAACCCCTTCAAGAACCTCTCAGACTCATTACCTGCTACTTTATCCCGAATAAGCTTTGCAGATTCAACCTCGCCAATGCTGCTGAAAAGACTTCGTAGTTCCTCCTGGGTCATGTTCTGAGGGAGGTAGTTGACAATTAAATTTGTTCTCCCAATGTCATCCCTGCAGTCTTCAGCCATGTGGTCTTCATAACCATTAGACATTGTATTATTTAAAAATCTGCAAATAAAAAAAAGTCAGATAAATTGTAGATGTGTATCTGGGTATGTGAAGGCAACGATAAATGACTACACTTGGCACTTAAGGGTTTTTCTTTTCCACACTAAAAGATCAACTACTGGGGAGATGCTTCATTTGTAAAGAGCCTGCCGGCACAAACATGGAGACTTGAGTTCATAGCCCCAGAACCCACATAAAATTTGGATGAGTTGGCACATAGCTGTAATCCTAGCATGGGAGTTGGGAACACGATAGGGGAACTCTTTGGCCAGCCAGCCTAGCTGAATCAATGAGCTTCAGGTTCAGCAAGACCTTGACTCAAAAAAATAAGGTGGAGAATATGTAGTAGACACCATTATACACCGCATCGCAGTCAGTGCATCCCACACAGATCTTACTGTGTCTTCACGACAATACTACTTGCTAAGGAATAGCTCTACTCAATAACACTTAGGTCTCAAAGGAGGAGAAATATTTTTCACAGGCTCAAGCATTTGAGTACATGGTTCCCAGATGATGGCACTGTTTGGGGAGGATGTGAAATTTTTAGTAAGTGAAGCCACTGGGGGTGGGCTTTGAGAGCTTCTAACCTTGCCCTACATCCAGTTCTCTCTCTGAGCCCCGAGTGTGGCTGGAGATATGATTTCGCACCTATCTACTTCGGCTGCCTGTGGCTACATCTCCTTCACCATTAGGGACTATCCCTCTCGAACTGTAAGCTCAAATACACTTTCTTCTGAAAGCTGTTTCTGGTTATGGAACTTTAATACAATGTGATAGAAGAATCACTCAATAGAGACCTCTGGCTTCCACATAAACGTGTACCCCCACACAAACATACATACACCATATATACCTACCTATACCCATACAAAGAGATCAACTATGGTTACAAATGGCAGCTTTATCAATATTGACCTAAAGAAAAATGAGCTATTATGCCACAAAAAGGCAAGGAGAAACTTTAGCTAGGTAATTTTTGAAACACTGAGCTATGTCCCTAGACTTAATTTTTCTATTTTTCTTTTACCTAGTGTTAGAGAGCAAACCAGGATATTGTGATTAACAAGGCAGTGATCTACCACTGAGCTAAACTGTCAAAGTTCCTAGTCTTTTTATTTAAAACATTTGTGTGTGTCTGTGTGTGGGGGGAGGGGGGGCTCTGGATCAAACCTAGGGCCTTGAACATGCTAGCTAAGACTCTGTCACTATGCCACACTCCCCAAAGCCCAGTAAGCTGGAACTTAAATGCATATTAAGTCAAAGGAAACAGTTTGAAATGCCATACTATATGATTCAATTGTATTACCTATCAGTAAAAGGCAAAACTACAGGGATAGTACTAGGTGTGGTAGCTCATGCCTATAATCCCAACGCTTGTGAAGGCAGAATTTCAAGGCTATCCTTGGCTACATATCAAGTTGAAGGCCATCATGAAATATGAGACCCCAACTAAACAAACAAACAAAAACAGGGCCTGCAGACATAGCTCTTAACTTCCTGTTCTTAAACAGAACCCAGATCTGGTTCCCAATACCCACAAGGTAGCTTACACTAATCTGTAACCTTACAGTAATCTGTAACTCCAGTTCCAGGGGACCTGAATTCTTTGGCTCTCTGTGGGTAGCAGGCTTGCATATAGTGCAAACACACATACAGGCAAAACACTCACACACATTAACGTGAATTATGGGCCTCAGTTATTACATAATATGCTAATGTTTCATTAACTGTAACAAATGTATCTAACTACAAAATGTAATAGTAAAAGGTATTATAACAAAGATATAAAAGGAATATATTATGCTTTTAAATTTTTTTTGTTTGTTTTTCTCGAGACAGGGTTTCTCTGTGTCGCCCTGGCTGTCCTAGACTCGCTTTGTAGGCCTCAAACTCACAGAAATCCTCCTGCCTCTGCCTCCTGAGTCCTGGGATTAAAGGTGTGCACCACCACGCCCAGATAAATTAATTTTTATGTGTCTGCTTTGCCTGCTTGTATATAAGAGCATTTCATATATACCCGGTATCAATGGAAGGCAGAAGAGGTAGCCAGATCCCTTGAAACTAGAATTATAAATTGACTGTAAACTATCACATATATGATCGGAACCAAATGTGGCTCCTCTAGAAGAGCAGTATGCACTCCTAACTGCTGAGTTCTCTCTCTAGCCACTCACTTCTTTTCATTTTAATATTACATTTATTTTATGTTATGTGGATATGCATGTTTGCAAGAGCATGGAGGTCAGTGGATTACCTATAGGAATTGGTTCTCCCCTTTCTTTGAACTCAGATCAGATTTAGCAACAAGCACCTTTACCTACTGAGCCATCTCACCAGCTCCTCACTAGCTTCTTTATAATCTTTTTTTTTTTGGGGGGGGGGGGTTTCGAGACAAGGTTTCTGTGTAGCCTTGACTGTCCTGGACTCGCTTGTAGACCAGGCTGGCCTCGAACTCACAGCAATCCACCTGACGCTGCCAAGTGCTGGGATTAAAGGTGTGAGCCACCACTGCCCGGTCTCTTCTTTATAATCTTTTAGTAAAACTAAAATTGTTGTACAAAATAATTTATTGACACAAAACAACAATTCTAAGATCAACCATTTTCACTAAGTATTTTTTGTTTTGTTTTGTTTCTTTAAAGCAATCTCACTTTTAAACCAGACTGGCCTGGAATAAAGTAGTGGTTCAGGGCGGCCTCAAACATAGTGATCCTCCTGCCTCAGGCTCCCAGGTTCTATGATTACAGGTGTGAGGTTTCACATTTCAGTAAAAGGACTTTGTGTACAGACACAGACACACAGACACAGACACAGACACACACACACACACACACACTGATTTAAACTTCTGATTCTCCTGCCTCTACCTCCCAAGTGCTATGATTACTAGTATGTGCTGCCTGGTCTAGCTCCGTAGGAGAACCTCTGAAGAGGTCTGAGAATGCAGCTCAGTAACAGAACATGCACAAGACCCTGGGTTCTATACCTAATGAATGAGCATACCTATATACAAATATAGCTTTTAAGAACCCAGAAAAGAAACCCAAATGTAATCCCAGTACAGTAACTCCAACTCGCAAGAGAAAAAAGCTTTGTGGCAGCTCTAACTGCCTTTTCCTGCCCATTGTGGATTACAACTGGATACTGAGGAACTGAGTTGCAACCCAACTTCGGAATCTGCCTGTCACATGTGCCCCTTTTATCTCTAAAGACACAGCTATGGAACTAGAAAGAAATTAGGGCTTCTCTCTTTGTATATATGTATGTGTATATGTATGTGGGAGTAGGGGTGGGGTCTTCACAGTTGCAGGCTCTGGAAAATCTACTTTCAGAGGCAAAGAGCCAGGATAGCTTGGGAGAAACATCTGTATAGATAAATCTGAGGGCATCAAGATCAATCTTTTGAAAACAGCCTACATCCAGTTTGCTCAACAAATATTTCAGTACAGAGGCCTAACCTGAGAGGCCCTTTGATGCGCTTCTCAATTCACAGTCAACACTTCCTGTGTGCTCAGCTGCCTTCAAGAGCTCAGTGGGCAGTCCACCCGTTCCTCCACATGTGTAGCTTGGGTTTATGAAAATCCAAAACCCACAAGGCATAAGCCTTTAACTATCTTTAAAAACAATTCTGCAGAGGCTGGATGTGGGTGCAAACCTGTAATTCCAGTACTCAAGTAGTGGTGGCAGGAAGATCAGGAATTTAAGCCTGTATAGAAAGTTCAAGGCCAGTCTGGGCTATATTTAACTCTACCTCAAAAGAAAACAAAAAACAAAGAAAACCTTTCCAGAGCTAAGTAGCAGAGCACTTATTTAGTATGCAGGAGGCACTAAGCTCCATGTCTAGCACTTTCTCAAAAAAAAAAAAAAAAAAGCTTTGCCAGAGATTACATAAAACCAAACACAATTTTTGCAGATCTTTCTTTTCTACTTCTTGAATCACTGGGGAAAGGAGAATTAACTCTGTTTCCTAGAAGTGTTCAGGTCCCACTCTCCTAATTCTCAAGCAATCAAACAGTAAAAATTTCCCAGTGTTTGTTACTCACTTAAAGCTGTGCAGGTTCGTTTCTCTATAAAGTATGTTAACAGCAAACCAGGTATCACAAAATTAAATAGCTGTATGGCAAAAAGCACCAGAAACAAAGACAAGTAACAAGAGAGTAGGAACAAACATTTGCTATGTATCGTTTTGATCAGCGTTTTGTCATGCTGGGAAATTCACCCACCAGGAGACAGGATGTGATGATGTGTGCAGGCATCTTGATTAGTACCAGTATATATGTGCCCACCCACTATCAGTGTCTAGTGAGCACATTTCAGAATGCTATTAATTAAATACTCTTCAAGGCACAGGATAATCCTGACAGCCAAGAAGCACCTTGCCTAAAATGTCAACATTGCTAAGGCTGAGTCAAGTTGATTCAATGCATCTACAAATAATTAAAGTCCAACACATAACCAACAGAAAGGCAGATGATGATATAAGCTACAACTTCATGATGACAGCCATTCAAAGAGATGACAAACCCAAGAGGGGGGGAAAAAGTTAATCTTGCCAGGTGGTGGTAGGGAACACCTTTAAACCCAGCACTCAGGAGGAAGAGTCAGGTGGAGGGATCTATGTGACTTCAAGACCAGCCTGCTCTATAGCAGCCAGGGCTACACAAAGAAACGAAACTCAAAACAAAGAAACAAACCAAACAAGGAAAACTCCTCAGCTTCATGAACAGCAGGGAAATTGCAAATGAGTCTAGGGATGAAAACTCAGCTGGTAGAGTACTTGCCTAGCATGCACAAGCCAACCATGACACCATGTAAGCTAGACACGGCAGGACACTATCATGCTAGCATCTGGGAGGTGGAAGCAGGATGATCACAACCAACCTCACTTTCAGTTTGGAATTAAGTAGGAAGGTTCCTAGATGCTTTAACCCTTTAATACAGTCCCTTATGTTGTGGTGACCCCACCCATAAAAATTATTTTGTTATTACTTCAATTTTGCAGCTGTTATAAACTGTGACATAAATATCTGATATGCCAACTCCTGCTGAAAGGAGCATTCAACCAATGCCTAGGAGTCACAACCCAAAGGCTGAGAACCATAGTAGTCTAGGCTATGAGGCACACACACCGCCCCCCACATACAAAATTAAAACAACAACAACAACAACAACAACAACAACAACAACAAAAAAAAACGATATGAGGCTGTTTCTACTGGTCAAATAGGATGAATAAAATCCTTTACGTACTGGGTGTGGTATGTTGATGGAGAAGAACAAATGAACCAGCCCCCAAGTCCTTACTGCCCATGCCTCTGATGGGCAGCACAGTGGAGTTGGTTCTGTAGGCATGAGTGTGAGTGAACCAGCCCTGAGGGTGTGAGAGAGGGAGCAGCCACCTCCTGCTAATGGTGGCATTGGGTAGCCCAACTGAAGCCGTGTAGACGTAGGTGAGTTGGCAGGCTGACCAGCTCAGCTACAATCCAGGCCACCTCAAAATCTACATCATCTAAAACTGTTGTAAAGTGAAAAAGGGCTGGTCCTGCCGATCCAAAGCTGCAGGCTCTCCATGATACAGGGCAACAACAGGATAACTGGGAGGAGTTCCAGTGAGGATTCAATATTAATGGTGTGACAGAAGCCAGAGACCCAAAGCAAACCAATAACTCATTGCAAGTGAAGATGTTTGGACAGAGGGTTATACTGTGGGACATATTGTGATACAAGATGTTTTCTATGCTTTGTTTTATTTTTGTTTTTTATTTTCTTTGGGGGGGGGGTACAAGGGCAGAGGGTGGATATGAAGGGACAGGGGACCTGGGTGTATGATGTCAAATTCACAAAGAATCAATAAAAAGTTTTAAAAAAAAATCCTGTAAGTAGGAAGACGAGGGAACAGCTTCACTGACTGACATATACATAAGACAGCGCCCACCTTTTTGGAGGATTGGCAACTCCTACTAAAAATTTTCATGTGAAACCAACTCCATGATAGGAGTTTGTCCTGTAGCAATGTCCACACAGGCATGGATTAGCAACCTGAAGAAACTCACTACCCCTCAGCTAGTCAAAAGTACAAAACATAGCTAGCATTTATATAATAGAAGATGGCTCAGAGTCAATTTTCAGTAAAAAACATTAACATTTAATCACAAAATACTGTGGCTAATCAGTTTAACTGTTGTCATGAGATATTTAAGTAGATCACTAGCTCAAAAACAAATCAACAAAAGCATCTGCTTAAGATGAGAACACAGAGGTTAATGTTTAAAAATTAATATTCACCAGAGTGGTGGTGGTGCACACTTTTCATCCCAGCCCCCAGAGAGGCAGGTGGATCTCTGAGTTCAAGGCCGGCCTGGTTTCCAGACCAAGTTTCAGGGCAACCAGGGCTACACAGAGTAACCTTGTCTTGAAAAAGAAAGAAACCTTGATCATGCATGTTCAAGTTTGTTGAAGTGAGATTCAAAATATTTCTTCCTTCCTCTTTTCCTTTTTTCTTTCTTTTCCCTCTCCCCGCTTCCTTTTCATGGTGGTTATCTACTATCTTGCATGTACTAGGCCATGCTCTACCGCTGAGTTACATCATGAGCCTTTTTCCTCTTCTTCCCCCTTCTCTAAGAGCTGTGCTTCTTCTCTCCCCAATTATGCTTCCAAGAGCTGATGAACTGATAGTGATTACCCTCTTACCAAAGGGGCAAAATTCCAGCCCATTATCTTTCATAAAGTTTTACTAAAATACTGTCATTTTTCTTTGAGCTATTTACTGTCTAAGATTGTTGTTGTTTTCCACAATGACAATTGAATAGTAACAAACTAGTAACAACCACATGGCCCATAAAGCCCCAAAGATTCATTGTCTAGTTTTTTATAGAAAAAACAAAACAAAACAAAACTGCCTACCATGATTTCCTTCCTTCATCCTTGCCCTCCCTTCTTTACCCCACTCTGAAGTCTCTAAAGGCCGCCCACAGGGCCTTCCTATGTAGATCAGCCACTATCAAACCAGGAATATCACTCAGGGGCACAGTGCTTACCTCACCTGTGTGGACAAGGACCTGAGTTTGATTCCTAGCATTCTAGTTGTTGTCAAACTCCATGTAGCCCAGGCTCCCAAGTGCTGGGATTATGGCATATGCCACATGCCTGTCTTTTTCTGAATGAATTTAAATATCTTGTTCCTTCCTTTGGTTTTTCGAGACAGTTTCTCTGTATATCCCTGGCTGTCCTGGAATTCACTCTGTAGTCAAACTGGGAGATCCACTTGCCTCTGCCTCTTGAGTCCTGGGATTAACACTGGCCAAGGCAAAGAAAAGAATTCTTAGATATAGCACCAAAAGCTGTTTTCATTAAGAAATAAACAGATGTCATCAGAATGTTAAAACTGCTACCTAGAGCCGGGCATGGTGGTGCACACCTTAAATCCCAGCACTTGGGAGGCAGAGGCAGGCAGATCACTGTGAGTTCGAGGCCAGCCTGGTCTACAAAGTGAGTCTAAGACAGCCAAGGCTACACAGAGAGACCCTATCTCGAAAAAACAAAAACCAAAACCAACCAACCAACCAAAGAAACAAAAAACTGTTGCCTAGCAAGACATTGCTGGAAGAATTAATACTCAAAGACTAAATAAAGTATTTGCAAAGAAGTGAGAAAGTTAAAACTATTTTTTCATTTTTTTTCTTTTAAAGATTTATTATGTATACAGTGTTCTGCCTGCATGTACAACTGCATGCCTGCCAGAAGAGGACATCAGATCACTTTTTAGATGGTTGTGAGCCACCGTGTTGTTGCGGGGAATTGAACTCAGGACCTCTGGAAGAGCAATCTTAACCTCTAAGCCATTTCTCCAGCCCTGAGCCATGATTCTCTAAAAAACTGTATATGGGTATTTTACATGTATGTACATATGTATATCACATGTATGCATGATGCCTGTGGAAGTCAGAAGAGGGTGTCAAATCCCTTGGAATATGAGTTATAGACAATTCCCATGTAGGCGATGGGAACTGAAACCAGATCCTTTCAAAGAGCAGCCAGTGCTCTTAACCACCAACCCATCTCTCCATCACTGAAGACTAAATTTTTAAAAAGCTCTCATGACTAGAACAACTCAGACAGGCAGATCTTCTGTTACTACGTTGCCCACTGCTCTCTTTTATTTATACTAAATATGTGGTTTCTCTTTCTATACTGGCTTACCATCTTACGAAAAGCTCCAAAATGATGTTCTCAATTAACTACTAAAAATGTACTGGTGATATACGTAAATTGTGTTCATTAGGGATTTATTTCTGATAAGTATATGTTCAGTTTGATGTGTATAAGTATAAACACATATAGACACATCTTCAGTTAAAGAAAAAAGGAGGTGATGGTGGCAGTGACTGGAGTGATGACTCCCATAATATGCTTAAAAAGATGGACATGGCTAGGATTGCCTGTATAATCCCAGCGTTGTGAAGGAGAGGAAGACTCACGTCTTCCAAACTAGCTTCAGCTTCGGCGAGACCCTTCTCAAAGAATAACGCAGAAAATTTTAGAGCTGTAGTGACAATTCTGGAATTTTGGTTTGTTTAAAGACAGTATGTGTGGTGGTGGTGTATGCCTTTAATGTCAGCATTTGGGAGGCAGAGGCAGGCAGATCTCTGAATTCAAGACCAGCCTGATCTACACACTGAGTTCCAGGATAGTCAACGTTATACAGTGAGAAACAAAACAAGAAAACACAAAAATATTGTAAGAATGTGCTTTTTTTGGTTTTGGTTTGGTTTTTGATTTTTGGAGACAGGGTTTCTCTGTATGATAGCCCTGGCTGTCCTGGTTCCACTTTGTAGATCAGTGTGGACTTGAACTCACAGTTATCGCCTGCCTCTGCCTCCCAAGTGCTGGGATTAATGCACCACCATGCCAAGCTGAATGTGTTTTCCCAGGTGTAGTGATGTTGAGCTGCTCTGGACTGTGTGCAGCACCTGACTATGATTTGCCTTGTGCTCTAGCAGAGGCATGGTTTTTCCAGCTCCAGATAGTTTCTGAGACTGTGTGGCATTTCGAATTCTGGGAAATTTTCAGAAGGTATATAAATGCTACTGCCCTAATAGGTGGAATAGGTGGTTGACGGTCGTTTAGAGGTTGGTTGCAGTATGCCAGCAGCCAAGGTCAAAGAAGAAACAAAGGAAAAAAAATTAAGATTCAGGGATTTTTCCAAATTCCTCTTTCCTCTGTATCCTTGTTTCTCTGCTATGCTATTTAGTATTAGGGGTGAAATCACAGGAATAAAGAATGAGGGGGAAAAAACAAAGAGCAGCTCTGGAACAGACACCTTATTTAACACATGAGTATGTGCACTTGCACACACACACACAGACACACACACATATAAATAAATCTGGATATGGTGGTATACTTCTGACATCCAAGAGCAAGAGGCATGCAGATCAAGAGTTCAAAGTCATCCCCAACCAAATGGCTTGTCCTGAAAACCAAACAAGACTGGAGAGATAGCTCAGAGAGGTAAAAGTATTTGTACACCTGACAACTTGAGTTTGATCTCCAGAACACAAGTATGAAGTTGGATGTTATGGCCCGCTGTGTAGCAAAAACAAAAGAAGCCTTAGGAGTGGAGCAATCCCTAGACACGGAAGCCGAAGGACAATCCATTCTCCTTATTTATGAGTTGTCCTTTGACATCCACATATGCAGGGCAGCAAGCTTGACCACTCAAACACAAAACATACACAAATAACTAAAACTTTAAAACAAACCAACACACAAAACTTTTAAAAAATGGCAAAGTATTTTTGAACGTACACCAAAGCAGATATGTAGATGACAAATGAACATATGGGAAGAGATTCAACATCATTAGCCAGACAGAGGCCTTGTCCACTTACTAGAATGGCTAAAACAAAATATAATATGATAATGTCAAATGCTGGGAAAGACAGGGGAGGAGGTTTATTCTAAACCAAAATATTAACAAAATAATGTCAAATGCTGGGGGAAATGGGGGTGGAGAGGAGAAATTAAGTTTTCTACACATAGCAATGGTGGGAATGCAGAAATGTTAGTCACTTTGAAGAATTGAGTTGAACATGCATACTTAGTATGTGACCTGGCAATCACACTTACTACTGTTTTGCTCTTTCACTCCCTCCTTTCTTTAAAAAACAAAAGACAAACAAACAAAAACACCCCAAAGGTTTATTTATTTTACGTATGTAAGTACTCTATCTGCTTGTACACTTGCAAGTCAGAAGACATTATAGATGGTTGGGAGCCACCATGTGGGTGCTGGGAATTGAACTCAGGACCTCTGGAAGAGCAGACAGTGCTCTTAACCGCTGAGCCACCTCTCCAGCCCCAACTCCTTTCTTTTTGAAAACACAATCATACTCTTAACTCTAAAATTCACCATATAGCCCAAAACTAGCCACAAACTTAATGACACTCTCCCTGTCTTTTACTTTTTTATTCATTATTTTTTTTCCTTAAAAAAAAAAAAAAAAAAAAAAAAAAAAAAAAAAAAAACTTTTCAAGATTTATTTATTTATTATGTATCCAGTGCTATGCCTGCATATACACCCACAAGCCAGAAGAGGGCATCAGACCATATTATAGATGGTTGTGGTTGCTGGGAATTAAACTCAGGACATCTGGAAGAACAGTCTGTGCTCTTAACCACTGGCAATATCTCCACCACCACCCCATCTCCTTTTCCTCATTCCTTTCAAATATACTTTACTGGGAGGAAGGGGGAAGAGAAGGCGTAACTAAAAGAGCTATCTCTTGAGTGATTCCATTTTAGGACATTCTGGAAAGAACCAAACTAGACAGCCTCAACCCAACTTAGGATGATTCATCTTGAAAAAATTTCCCTATGGTTTTTCCAACAGCATCAGTGTGCAGTCCAGGCCGGTCCTCTAACTTGTGACTTTAAATAAACGAACATATACATTTAAAAAAAAAAAAAAAGATTTACTTAGATTTTATGTGTACAAATGTTTTACATGTGTGTACAGATACACACACACACACACACACACAATGTGTTTATCTCAGAGGGCACTGGACTCCCTGGAACTGGAGTTAGGATGATTATGAGCCACCATGTGGGAATCAAATCTGAGTTCTCTGCAAGAGTTACGAGCCCCATGCCCTGATTATAGACATGTGTCACTAAGCCTCGAAACAACTCAGAAGCAATGACATTCTATAAAAATTGTGCTTCAAGCAGGGCGTGGTGGCACACACCTGTAATCCCAGCACTCGGGAGGCAGAGGCAGGCAGATCTCTGTGAGTTTGAGGACAGCCTGGTCTACAAAGTGAGTCCAGGACAGCCAAGGCTACACAGAGAAACCCTGTCTTGGAGAAAAGAAAACGAAATTGTGCTTCAAAATTTGTATCTTTTCCTAATACTGTGGTATGACAGTCTTATGATGTTGAACAATAACAGCTCCCAGGCACCCCACACGCTCAGTTGACTATGGATCGGCTACAGGGTTCAATAGTTTGAACATACTGGGTCTATTTTTAATTTTTTTCTTTCTCATATTACATGGTAACCCCACTGCAAGTCTAAAAATACCCCTCAAACAGATCTGTGGTTGCCAGAGGAAAGTATGAGAACTGACTACACCTAAGTGCAACTAGAGGGAGTATTTTTGGTTTGGATAATGGACATTTCTGCTGTCACGATGGAGACGATAAAAACTCAGGGCCTTAACAGGAAGGTGACGGCTATGCAAATCTGAGTTTGAGCTCTCAAATACACATAAAAATGGACAGGAGAGGGCCAATTACATAAAGGTGTCCTCTGATGGCCACACTGAGGGATGTGGTAGCACATACTTTTAATTTCAACACTCAAGAGGTATAGGCAGGTAGATTACTGTGAGCTTGAGGCCAGCCTGGTCCAGATTTCTAGGCCAGCCAGGGTTACACAGTGACACCCTTTAGTTCTTACCTAGCAGGCACGAGGCCCTGGGTCCATGCCAGCACCACATGGGAATGATGAGTGAGGCACAACTATAATCCTAGTACCTGGGAGGTGGAAGCAGGCGCTCACAAGTTCAAAGTACAGCAAGTTTGAAGGTCAAGTTAAGTTCCTCAGGACCCTTTCTCAAAACAAAACCTTTCAAACAGTCCTACACAAAGATGAGTAAAATTTTCTTATTACAAACTAAAAACTAAAATTAAGACTTAAACAAAGAACTTCTTTGTTACACTACTGCACAGCACAGTCATTGGTTGAATACTCCCTGTAGGTCAAATCTATAGCCAACTGGCAACAACTGAGCCACCCTCATGGTGCGTCATAGGCTATTCCACTCAATCTTCCAGTATGCTGCCTTTAACTTTCTCCAAATCCGTATGACCCAACCTGGACTAGTCCTGTGCCCACAAGCTTTAACCATAACAGGTCTTGTGACTATCCAATTATCAATGATGACCACCAAGTCACTGGCACCTCCTGCTCCCTCTATGTCAGTTTCCTTCACTCTCAGGCTTCCCCTATCATCGTCCAGTAAAACTCAGAGGTCACACTATTCTCTTCATGGTCAGTCATGCTGTTAATAAGTGGCAGGGCTTGGCCTTGAGTTGTCACCACATAGTGGTGTTCCAGCATGAATCGTAACATCTTTGTGATGGTGCCCCTATTGAGTTTTCTAGCCTGTGTCCCTAGCCTGGCTTTGTCCCGCACAGGACAAGAGGCTGCTTCATTTCTCAGTTCCTCTCCACCACTGGCAGACGCTTTTATTGCTTCCTCAATCTCTCTGATTTAAAATCATTTACTTTTCACCAATATCAAGAGTGAGATGTTGGTTGGGAAGATGGCTTAATAGGTAAAGAATTTATTGTGCAAGTCTGATAATCTGAGTTTGATCCCCAGAACACATGTAAAAGTAGAAAGGACCAACTCCACACCAATAAATAAATTAATATGGCAAGGACTTTTAAGGGCTAATGTCATTCATACACAGACACAGACAGACAGACAGACAGACAGACACAGACAGACAGACAGACAGACACACACACACACACACACACACACACACACACACACACACACACACACCTGAAGTTCCAACTACCACAAATTGGGACTTCACATTTCCTACATCTGAGGAAATCACAGAGGTTAACATATCACAAGTATAATGGGTAAGACTCGTGCTTGGAAAATGACCTTTTCATCAACGGGAATCCCCTGCTAGGTAAGGATAGACTACTGTTATCTAAGAGCCTCAAACTCAGGATTCCAGGCAACGCTGGGCTTTCATATTCCAAAGATATTACATGCCTGGAATATTTCTTTAATGTTAAAGAACAGTAGTCACAGATTTTATGAGCCTAATCAGTTTCACTTACTTATTTATTGGCTGTCCTGGGATTTACTCTGTAGACCAGGTTGGCCTCAAACTCACAAGATCCACCTGCCCCTGCCTCCCCAGGCACGCATCACTGTGGCTGGCTAGTTTCTTCCCTTTAAAAGTAATTTAAGAATTATTTTTAATTAAGTTTATATGTCTGCATACAGCTATGTACATGTAAGTTTAGGCTAGAGGTATTGGGTCCCCTGGAACTGGAGTTACTGGTGGTTTTAAGTTGTCTGATGTGGGTGCTGTGGGCAAACTCAGTTCCTCAGCAAGAGCAGGACACATGGTTAACAGCTTAACCATCTCTCCAGTCCCTAAAGTAATTTGTAAGTTAGCACACATGGCATTTTCATGCATTCCCCTCCTCTTCTCTGAGGTGCTAACAATAGAATCTGGGGTCTTGAACATGTTAGGCAACATCTCTACCACTCAGCCATATGACACAAATCTAACTTTCTCAAAATGATCATTAATAAGCACCACCCCAAAGAATAAGAGTCAACTGCAAGGAGCAAAATAATGGAAACTCCAAGTGTGACAAAATGACTCCCTTACTGATTTGGAATCATTTCAAGTAACTGGAGGTACCAAGAAGTCTTGTTTAGAAGAATTCAGGGCTTTTGATCCTACTGTCCATTTAAAAAAAATCCTTAGTTGTGCCCATGTGACACCCACCAGCAGCACGTCTACTGCATATGCAGGAGACCAATGTATATGTCCTTATATGTGACATAACAACACATGTAGGTGGTATATCAGTGAGGCAAACTGTTTAATGATGGGGAAGGTTTTTATAAAGGATGAGTGCTCGACAGCCAAACTCTTTATCAGGTTGACCAACACTACTACCTACTTTATCTAATGAGGCTTAGACTCAAATTTATTTCTTGTTTTAATAAGTTTTATTTTATGTGTATGAGTGTTTTGCCTGTGTGAATGTCTCTGCACTGGTGCCCATGGAGGTCAGAAGGTGTTAGGTCCTCTGGAACTGGAGTTAGTTGTCTGTGATCCACCTTGTGGGTACTTGGAACAGAACCCAAATCTTCTGCAAGAGCAACAAGTGTTCTTACCCACCAAGCCATCTCTCCAGCCTCTCAATTATTTCTCAGGTATTTTCTAGCTGTAAAACTCTTGAGGGGTGAGGGTAGGGGAAGCAATCATCCAGGATATGTTCTTGTGCCAGAATATGCTGAAGTTGCCACTTGACCCAATATGACTGCACCCATCAAGGGCTCAGGTAGATGGGGCCACATATAGATCCTTACTGGCCTCTGTCCACAGCCAAGTAAGTTCCCAAAACAGGTCAGGTGAGAGTAGACTCCCTAGTTCAAGTGCTCTACAGGCCCTAGGAACTTGGCCAGCTCCAATCATGCTAAAAGTGCCAGCAACTTGGAGCTGGTGAAGCTCTTGTCCAGATATGCACAGCAACACAGTAAGGCATGAAAAGGCATGGGTTCTACCCCACTTCCAAAATGAATTCTGTCAGAGCAGTAACTGAAAGACGGTAAGGGTAAATCACTTCGTTTTCTCACTGTGAATGTTACCAGCTGCTACATAACATTTGTCACCTGATACATGTGGGCACCCGTACTTGCAAAACCAAGGTGATGATTCCCCAAACTATCTCCTGACCTTACTCTTCTCCAAAACTTTCCCTCAGCTTGAATTACTTCCTGCAGTGGCACTACCACACCTGTCCTCCAAGTCATCTTTCTATTCCCTCGATCTAATCCAGCTACAAGTTCTGCCTGTGTGACATCTAAAAGACAGCTCTAACTCTCCTACCTCTTAAGGGTTCTGTCTCAATCAGGTCCCTGTTCCCTCTTGCCTAGCCCAAACCCTAAACATGTCTCTAAACCCACCTTAACCTTTCCCTCCAAATAACTCCTCTTCCCGCGTCTCCAGGCCTCTGTTCATGGTAACATCAGCCTTGCCACTGAGCGACTGTGCACTATTCTCTCCTGTCAATCCTTCCTCTGGCATAAAGGTTTCTTTGATGGGTAACTGGATCCAGTCACTTCCGAGTTCCCCACTAACTTTCTTCCCCAGGCGTGGGTGGAATGCCAACCATGTGCCAAGCACTGGAAACACAAAACAGGAGTGATTTTAGTCTCAACAGATCAGGATGTTAACAGCATTTGAACTAGCTGGTCCTTCAAGCAATCTTCTGGAATCCCCTTCACAAGGACCAGAAACCAGCTACCACTTGACCTCAGTATAATTTTCTAGTTTTACCCTCCTGACCCTCTTGGTCTGGCTTAACTGGTCCACCCAGGCCTGGCAGCTTCTTGGTGACTTCCTTTTCTCTTACTGTGGACATTTGCTGATCCTGGATAGCACTCCCTGTTCCTCTTTGATTGCAATCTGCTTGAACAAAAACAAACTCTCAGTAATCAATAATCATTCCATTCAATATACTTTACATATAAAGACTAACCTTTTTTTAAAAAAAAAATACTATGTCTTATACATTGAGGCCTCTTTTCAAATCAGGTTGACTTTTTTTTTTTTTTTTTTTTTCTTCAGTGTAGCCCAGACTAGCCTTAAACCCCATAGGCAGCCAATATCTGTCCCTAACCCTGACCACTGGGATTAGAGGAATGAGACATTACTCCTCAGTTATGTGGTTTGGGGCATTAAAACTAGGATTTCACAAGCTTCATCTTCAGCCCTGAAGAAGTTATTTCTTCCCAGTGATAGAAAATAGAGAACTGGTCTTAGCAATTCATACAAACTTTCTTGAGACTAGGAAGGTAGATACAGACTACTGAACACTGGAGTGAGTCTCCACATATGTGTGGACATGGATATTCTGTCACTATCCTATTTCCTGCACTCTTGTCACCAGCCATTAGACTAAATTTGTTTTCTCTTCCTTCTCAAGTTCTCCATGCCCACCGTTCTTCTTATGTCCAAATCCCTTAACTGTGTCTCAATGCGCCCACGTCTCTACAAGCTGATGGTCTGGGGCACATTAGCAACTTTACTGAAGGGAAGCAATCACCTGCTAACTGGTTTTCTGGCTGCCAATCAGTGCATCCTGTGCAAAGGTGACTCCCACTGTCAATATGGGTCTGAACTGGGCCCTCATAGTTTCTGAGCTCTCTTCCCATCTACTTTCCCAGAAAGTTCCATAACCCACATGGTTTCCTGAACAAATGGAGAGCCCTACTTCCTCCACTCATCAAGTTCTTGAAGAGCCCTTCCCTCTGGCCTTTTACCTAGCTACTTCCTCTCAGTCCTCCTGCCTCAACAACTCCAGGGAACATTTTGGGGTCTCCTGGGCTTGAGTAACTGTTCCTTCCCCTGTACTTCCACATCAGCTTTTGCATTACTATTGCTCATCAGCCAGGCTGGAATCATCTACACATAGGTCACATACCACCACGGCCTCTCCAGAGCCTAGCCTCTGGGCTAGAAAACAACTTGGGGGAGGGGGACACAAAGGCTCACTTTCTTCTTGTTGGCCAATTGCCTGGTCTTCTGCTGTAGAACTACTGCCACCTAGGGGCAAAAGGCTGGCATTGCCGCTCACTCTCACCATTCAGCATTGAACTAGATTGAACAAACTGAATGGGATGGGAACACAAACCAGGGAACAGTTGATTCTGGAGGTGGAAAAGCCTTGGCAGTTGGAGGCAGCTTCCAGTGGTGTTTGTGCTCTCAGCTGGGCCACAAAGCATGAGAAAGAGATCTTCTAGGGAAAGAGTAGAGAGGGTCAGAGGAACGGGTAGGGGGGCATCCCAAATCAAAGGCTTCTGATTTCAATCTTTAGAGCCATTACAACAGCCTAATACACTTTTTTCATGCCCAAAGACTTCTAATCAGGAGAAACAATCAGACCTGCATCTTTAAAAGTCAACTCCTGCTGTTGTGCAAAGACAGAAGAGAAGCAGTAAGTGTGAGATGCAACTGAGCAAGCACAGGAAAGATTATGTTCATCAGTCTTTCCCATTCTACTGTGGCCCCATGACCTATTCCTGAACACAGCCAAATTGAAGTTGTTTCCCTTAAGTCAGTGCTTCAACAGAAACATCTCCTATCTCTCTCAGCTTCCTTACAGACTTTGAAGCCACAGCATTAAAAAAACATATTTTTTTTTTTAGATTTATGTGTTACATATGGGAACCACATGTATGCTTGGTACCTGCAAGGTTAGAAGAACGCATGGGATCCACTGGAACTAGAGTTATGGATAGCTGTGGGTGCTAGAAACTAAACACAGGTCCTCGCAAGAGCAACAAGTGCTCTTGTCTACCGAGCCATCTCTCCAGACTCACACCATTTTCAAAACCAGATCTCAGCAGTTTTGCATATACAAGTTCAGAGGCAATACGCTACAGTATCTTGGACTTGCTTCCAAATCCTGCACTGACCACTTTTGTGCACAAGATTAAGCTTCACTTTCTTCTCTAAATAGATATTATAACACCTATTTTAGGGGCTGGGTACACGCTTGTGAAGTATTAACACGTGGTACATTGTCAATAAGATTCCGGTGATATTTGTAACCACATATATTCCATGTGTGGCATGCACAATACTGGGAGTTCCTTCACATCTTTACACTTGCACAATACTTTCGCCCTACTATCTTACAGGCAGTTCAACACAGCTTACTCAAGATCTCGGGAGCTTCTCCAAAACATAGATGGGGATGGAAGAACTTTCCCGGCAGGATTATTTAAAGATTTCTCACCTCTGTGTGTGTGTTTGTGTTTTGTGGTGGGGAGAGAGAAAGACCCCCCCCCCCTTAGCAACGCCTGGATGTATTTTTGGTCCTCACAACCGGGAGAAGTAGGAGGCAGAGACGCTAATACTTAGTGGGCAGGAAAGCCAGGCATGGTATCCAACTTTCTACAATGCACTGGCTGCCAGGCCCCACAACCAACCATTATCCGACCGTAACTGTCTGTAGAAAAGGAGGTTAAGAAAGCTTTCTCTAATCACCCGAGCTTGCCCCTTCTAGAGAGCTAGCCATTGGTAACCCACACGAACACTTTCGATAATTAAGCTCTCTCCAGTGCAAGAAAGTTCTCCGCATGCCCTGCACATAGGTGTCAAAACCCATTTCTAACATGCCTTAGCAGCAGAAGACAAAAGAAAAGGAAGATCCTTCCCTACTCCCCATTGTTCAATTGCGTGCAATTTTATCTTTTCAATATTTACACACTATTTCAAAAATGCGAACGTCCCGAAAACAGCTTTGCTAGAGACGGTGATCAAAAAAAGATTTCTTGTCCTTTTCTTTTCTAGGATTTCCATACATAACAGAAGGAAGCTGTGCACACTTCTAAAAGGACCTCACGACCCACCGCGGTGTATCCTGAAAAGGGGGGGAGGGCCCACAAAAGAGATCTATGGGATTTCCCGAGGGAGCAAGTCCGTGGGCCGTGACCTCTGGGCGCCCAAGGCCCCAGCTCCACTCTTCCGCCGCCGCCCCCCCCCCCGATCTCCAGGCCTCCGAGACCGACTATCCGAGGCGCCCCAAAAGCCTCGGAGCCCGCCCCCCCCCCAAAGCGCGTGCCCACGCCGTGTCCTTCTCCCGCCTCTCTCGCGGGATCCCGGGGAGGAATCTGGCCCGGGGGAGGCTTGTCGCCGACCTGGATCAAACGAAGAGTCGGTTCCACTTTGCCTGGCCGCGGCCCACACGCGCGTCTCGGTTCCCAGGCCTGCCGCGGCCTGGAGGCTTCGGCCGGTGCAGGCCCGGCGAGCGCCCGCGGGGCTAAGGCGAGCTCAGGCCTTAACGCGGCCTACTCTTTCGGAAGTCGCCGAAGCCTCCCGGCCTCACCTGAACACGGGCGGGAAGGCCCGGGGCTCTGCTCCAGGGCGGGCGGCGCGGCGATAACGGCTCCGCACGGCCTCGGTAGCGGGGTTGGCGGCGGCAGAGCGGCAGCGGCGACGGCAGCGGCGGCGGCAGCGACGGCGGCAGCGGCGACGGCGACGGCGGCGGCTCCTCCTCAGCGCGCACGACCCGCTCCCCGGCCCCGCGGCCCAGACACGCCCCTTCTCAGCGCGCTCTGCTATTGGTCAGCGTCTTTGAAGATGAGGCGTTCATTGGTTGGTATGGCTGTCGCGGCACTCGGGTGCGCGCGGTGGAGGTGGGACTTCCTGTCGCGGCGTTGCTTGCTGTGGACCAAAGCGGCCGGTGGAGACGCGGAGTGGCTAGCGATGGCCGCGGAGGAGGCGACTTTGGGCCTGGCCCGGCAGTGGACACCGACTGGAAGTCTAGGCCAAGGAGTGGCGCTCTTTGTATAATTGCTCGCCGTGTGGGTCTCCCCCCCCCCCCCCTGGCTGTCCAACCGCCTCCACCCAAAGTAAGAAAGTTGGTCATCGGGAGCCCAGGCTAGGAGGACAGGATCCCAAATTCGAATCCCGGCTCCGACATTTCCGATCGGGGGCACGGTTGAGCACCTGTGACAGTCAACTTTACCTGGCCTCAGTTTCCTTATCTAGTGAAGTGGAATAAGGGATTTGGTCAGCATGGACATTCCCAGAAGCTCTAACGTTGAATTTTTTTTTTTTTTTTTTGGTTTTATATATATGTGTGTATATGTACACACATACATATATGTGTGTATATATGTATATATATTTAATGTTTATGCATGGGTGCTCTGCCTGCGTGTGTGTCTGCACCATGTGCGTGCAATCCATACGGAGGTCAAAGAGAATGTCGGATCCTCTGGGACTGGAGTTACAGATTGTTGTTAACTGCCCTTTGGGTCCCAAGAACTGACCCCGGTCCTCTGAAAAAGCAGCCAGTGCTCTTCCTTGGTGAGCCATTTTTTCCACCCTCTCTCCGTCTGAAATTTTAAATGCTTATTATTTGCCAGCCAGTTGGGCAGTGAGCAGAAAAACAACTACTTGTCCCTTTAGAGACTGCTGTTCAGGGCTAGTGGTATCAGAAAAGTATATGCCAACTTGTATAATTTAAAAACCTCTCTGTGTCTCTCGTTTTTTTTTTATCGAGTTTGTTTTCTTGTAGTCAGGGTCTTTCTAACTAGTCCTAGCTTGGACTTTGTAGACCAGGCTGGCCTTTGCCTCATAGAAATTTTCCTGCCTCTGCTTCTTGAGTGCTGGGTTTAAAGGTGGCCATGTTTTTGAGACAGGGTCTCCTAAGATCTGGGTTGGCCTTAAATTCTCTATGTAGTTAAAAATGTCAGTGAAATGATCCTTCTGTTTCCACCTCCCAAGTTCCAGGATTACAGGCCTGTAACAGAGCAGCTGCCTGTAAGAGACCTTTTAAAAATAGTTTTATGGAATTTGGAAAATATATTACATTTTAATATATTATGTATGTATGTGTTTGTATGAACGTGTCAAAGAATATCTTGCAGGAATCAGTTTTCCCTCCATCATATGAGACCTGGGGGGCGGGGTTGAACTTATATTGTCACACTCAGCAACCAGTGCCTATCAACTAAGCCATCTCTATAGCCCTGTGGCATTCTTTTTGTTTGTTTGTTTTTGTTTTTTTGAGACAGGGTCTCTCTGTGTAGCCCTGGCTGTCCTGCAACTCGCTCTGTAGACCAGGCTGGTCTCAAACTCTCAGAGATCCGCCTGCCTCTGCCTCCTGAGTGCTGGGATTAAAGGTGTATACCATCACGGCCTGGCTTCCTGTGAAATTCTTTTGTTGGTGGTGGTGTTTTTGTTTTTTGAGACAGGGTTTCTCTGTGTAGCCTTGACTGTCCTGGACTTGATTTGTAAATCAGGCTGTCCTCGAACTCACAGAGATCCGCCTGCTTCTGCCTCCCAGAGTGCTGGGATTACAGGTGTGCGCCACCACCGCCCGGCTTCCTATGACATTTTTAATCAGCTCTGTTCAGTAAAAATTTAAGGAAGCCACAACATTTTCAACAATATGGCAACTTAAAATTTTAAAATTATTTATGAGTAACAAGTGTATTAAATTATGGGCCATGGGTATAGCTTAGTATGTAAAGTGCTTTCCCAGCACATCCAAGGAGGTTCACAAAAGAAGAGGAAAGGGAAAAAAACCGACGTGTGTAATTTGGTGGGTGTTTGCCTAGCATACACAACTGTAATCCAAGACCTTAGGAGAGGAAAGCAGGAGGATCGTATGCAGGATGGAAAGATGCTACAGCAGTGAGAATAGTTGTTGCAGAGGACCAGGACTTAAGTCTCAGCATCTACATCTGTGGACTTGCAACTGCCTGTAACTCCAGTACCAACGGATACAGCACCCTCTTCTGTCTTTCAGGGGCAGCCCACTCAGGTACACAAATCCACACTCAGACACAGACGTGTGTACATAATTCAAAAATAAAAATAAAACCTTTCCTTACGTGGTGGTGCACTCCTTTAATCCCAATGCTTGGGAGGCAGAGGCAGGCCTGGTCTGCAAAGCGAGTCTAGGACAGCCAAAGCGACACAGAGAAACCCTGTCTTGAAAAACCAAAAAAAAAAAAAAAAAAAGTTCATTCAGAGTGGGCCGTGGTGGCACACGCCTATAATCCCAGCACTCTGGGAGGCAGAGCAGACTAGATCTCTGTGAGTTCCAGGCCAGCCTGGTCTACAAATCAAGTCCAGGACAGCCAAGGCTACTCAGAGAAACCCTGTCTCAGAAAACAAAAACAAAGCAAACAAACAAAAAATTTTTTTAAAAAGTTCATTCTTGACTACATAGTAAATTAAAAACCAACTTCAGCTACATCTGACCCTACTTCACAAAAAGTAAGTTATTAGCTGTAATGAAAGGGTAAAAATAAGATGTCTGCAAGATGCCTCAGCAGGATCAGGTACCAGTTGAGTTCAATCTCCAGGACCCACGTGATGGAAAGAGAGAACTGACTCCTGAAAGTTATCCTCTGGCTTTCATATTCATACATGGACACATACAGTATTTTTTTAAATGCAAAAACCAGATACTTTATAACAGGTTTGTTTCACCAAATATATTCAAAATATTTCAACATACGACTAGAGCTAATGAGATCTTTTGCTGGGCAGTGATGGCACACACCTTTACTCTCAGCACTCAGGAGGCAGAGGCAGGTTCAAGGCCAGGTAGCACAAAGCAAACCTGTCTTAAAAAAACAAACAAGGGCTCGGCATGGTGGCGCATGCCTTTAATCCCAGCACTTGGGAGGCAGGTGGTTCGCGGCCAGCCTGGTCTACAGAGGGAGTCCAGGATAGCCAAGGCTACACAGAGAAACCCTGTCACGAAAGCAAAAAAGAACCAAAAAGTTTTTTAATACTTTGTTTTTTTCCTCCATTAGCTTTTGAAATCTAGTATGCATCTTACATACCAAATTGGCCCAGTTGCATTTCCAGGATTCAGCAGTTCCATGTTGCCTTTGGACCATGAGCTATTGTAGGAGGAGGCAGAAGAGAATTCAGAAGGGTTCCATCTGAAGTGGTTTTTAAAAGGGTAAGAAGAGTAAGCTGGAAAAAACAGTCCATGGAAGGGAGGGATTGTAGTTACACAGAGGGTAGCCAGGAAAGTAGGGAAAATGGAATATGAAGAGGATTCAGAGGAACTGAGAATAATTTCATTCTTCATTGTTTAGTGTTGCCCTGTAGATCAGGCAGAAGTGATGGGTATAGGGCCTGGGAGCTAGCTTAGTGGGTAAGAGGTTTGCTGTGCAAGCATGGGGACCTGAGCCCAGAACCTGGTACACACCTAAGAAGCCAAGCATGGCCTGTGTTTCTGTAACTACAATGCTGTGGACGCAGAGAAGGGAGGATTGATGGGACTGCCTGACTACCAATCTAGCTCAAGGTTCAGGGGAGATTGTGCCTCAAAGGAATAAGGCAGGAAGTAATAGAGAACAAGCTATCCATTGCCCTCCTGGCCCCTGCATGTGGGCATACACAATACTTGCATACAAGAATGAATGGGTCCCCTGTCAACACTTCCCATTTGAAACTTGATGTTGGATGCTTGACAGTGACTAGTTCACTGAAGAGCTGAATTTTTAGTTATATCTATGTGTGTATCCAGGTGCGCTTGTGTGTGTATGTGTACTCACATCTACTCATGTGGTCACTTGCTGGTAGAGACCAGAGATCCCTCTAGTGTCGTTCTTTATGCACTGTCTGTCTTGTTTTTCTGAGACAGAGTGTCTTCATTGGCCTAGAACTTTCCAGTTAAAAAAGGTTGGCTGAGCTAGGGAGCCCGAGGGATATACCTGTATCTTTTTTTGTTTGTTTGTTTTTGTTTTTTTGTTTTTTGTTTTTTCGAGACAGGGTTTCTCTGTGTAGCCTTGGCTGTCCTGGACTCGCTTTGTAGACCAGGCTGGCCTCGAACTCACTGAGATCTGCCCGCCTCTGCCTCTCAAGTGCTGGGATTAAAGGCATGCGCCACCACTGCCCAGCCTACCTGTGTCTTATTTAGAGTTTCTATTACTACGAATAGACACTGTGGCAACTCTTATAAAGGAAACATTTAATTGAGGCTGGCTTACAATCAGAGATTTAATCCAGTTTCATCACGGCAAGAAGCATGGTGCCAAAGACGAAGCTGAGAGTTCTACATCTAGAGCCTTAGACATCAGAAAGAGATTGAGACACCAGGCCTGGCCTTTGCACCTCAAAGCCAGATCCCAGTGACACACTTTTTCCAACAAAGTCACACCTACTCCCAACAAGGCCACATTTCCTGATAATACCACTCTCTGGCTGCTGCCATAGGTGTGAGCCATATCATAATGCAAAATTCTAGAACAGCCTCAACTCCTGTTTAACAGCCAGAGTCTCTTCTGAGACTCATGGTAATCTCTTAACTGTAATCCCTGTAAAGTCAAGAAGAAAATCACATGACATCCCTAAAACATACAATGGCATGGATATACATTACCATTCCAAAAGGGAGCGAAGTCAGCATAATGAGGAAATACTAGACAAAGCAAGGCCAAAAACCAGCAGGGCAGACTCTAACCTGCACCTCCGTGGCTGGTGTCAAAATGCTTTTCAGATGTCCAACTCCTTTCAGTTTTGTTGACTGTAACACACTTCTCTCTTGCATTGATTCTGCTCCCTGTTAGCAGCTTTCCTCAGTGAATACCCCACAATTCTGGCATTTCCAATGTCTTGGGGGTCTCCAAGGCAATACAAGTTTAACTTTCAGTTTCACATAATGGCCTCTCTGGGCTCCCATGCAGAGAAATCCCTGACACAGGCCTGGCCTCAACAGCGTTCCTTACTTGCAGAAATTTTTATAACCCTTTCCCTACTCTCTTGTATCCTTGACGTGAAGCTTCCAAGTGCTGCTGCTGCTTGGTCTGGAACATGGCCCCGGTGGTCAGCTACATCTGCATGAGCTTTTGTTTCCAATGGTTTCCTTCACTGTTCATGCATTTCTTTAATACTTCACATATTGGTCACCTAGCTGGGTGGATCTTGCCCTAAGGTTATTTACTATTAAAGTTCATTTAGCACTGGGCTGTTCTTTCATCTATCTCCTTGAACACAGGCCTCAGTTCCATTATCCTTCCTAGCGTCCCTTTTCTCCTCAAACTGTACATTTTGTATTTTTCCTTCTTCAGCGTACTCCTTTTCACTACAGGTCTGCATAAGATTGGCCACAAATAACATGCTCTGCAGTCAATACTAGGCAGTTTTGAAATCTCCTCTGCCAATACCATTAATCCAAAACTTCATTTTAACTTCCAGCAGATTTTTTTGCACAAGGGCAAATAGCAGCCACATTCTTCATTACAGTATAACAAGAATGGTCTCTGGGTCACATGGTCTGGGTCTCCCCTCTGAGACTTCTGGAGTTGGGCCCCCACGGTTCAGATTGCCCTCAGTACTGTCTTCCATGCTCCTACTAGTAAGGCCCATTAAGCCCACTTAAGTGTCCGATCACTTTTCTAGTCCAGAGTCTCTTAGTGATCCATATCCCTCCAAACAGAAGCGTGGTCGGCGGGCCTATCACAGCAGCGCCCCAGTTCCCAGCACCAGCTTCTGTGTTAGTCATTGTTCTGTTGCTGGGGAGAGACTCAGGACGACGATGGCAGCTTTTATAAAGGAAAGCATTTGACTGTGGTGTGCTTACAGTTTCAGAGGGTTAGTCTGCTATCAGCATGGCAGAAAGCATGGCGACTGGCAGGAAAAAGTAGTGCTGCACAGCAGCTAAGAGTTCTACATCTGGGTCCCCAGGCAGCAGGAATCGATGGTTTGTTTTTGGTTATTTAGAGTGTTTTTCTCTAATGCTTGTTTTTTCTTTCGGGATCCCACAAAGATTACCGCATTATTCTTTTTTTTTTTTTTTTTTTTGCCACATTATTCTTAATTAATTTTTCTATCTAGTTACTTCTTGTCTGTTGCAGAGCTAACTGCACTTTCCAGGTTCGTGATGACCTTGAAACTTTCAAGAAGCACAGCTCAGGTATTTTGTTTTGGTTTGTCCTTTGAGACAGGATCTTTGTATCTCTGAGCCATTTTGCTGTCTAGAATAAACCAGGTTTGCTTAGAACTCACAATTCTTTTGGGTGATGGAATTATAGGTGTGTACCACTGTACATGGCTAGTGAGTTATTTTGGAAGATGTTTCTCTAATGGAGTAGTCATAAGATTATGATAATGGGGGGCTGGAGAGATGGCTCAGAGGTTAAGAGCACTGGCTGCTCTTCCAGAGGTCCTGAGTTCAATTCCCAGCAACCACAGGGTGACTCACAACCATCCATAATGTGATCTAACGTACTTTTCTGGTGTGCAGGTGTACATGCAGGAGGAGCACTGTATACATAATAATAAATCTTTTAAAAATTATCATAATGGATTATTGACCAAAAGATCTAAGCAACCAACCAGTTTTTCACCCATCATATTGTGTGTGTATGAAAGTGGAAGACAAAAGTTGACATCTGTTGTCTTCCTCAATCGTTTTCTATTTTTTTTATTTTTATGTTTGTTTGTTTATTTATTCATTTTTGGTTTTTTGAGACAGGATTTCTCTTGGCTGTGCCAGACTCACATTGTAGACCAGCTTGCCTTTGAATTCACAGAGCTCCGCCTGCCTCAGCCTCCTATAGTGCTGGGATTACAGGTGTGTGCCATTGCATCTGGCCTCCATTTTATTTATTTAGATTTACTTATTATGTATTCAATGTTCTGCCAGCATGAATGCCTGCACACCAGAAGGGGGCACCAGATCTCATTATAGATGGTTGTGAGCCCCCTGTGGTTGCTGGAAATTTAGGACCGTTGGAAGAACAGCTAGTGCTCTTAACCTCTGAGCCATTTCTCTAGCCCCTCCATTATATTTTTTGAGACAGAATCTCTCATTGAACCTGGAACTGACTGATTGGGTAGGCTGGTTGGCCAAAGAGCCCCAGATCTCCTCCTGTCTCTATCTCCTCAGTGCCAGGATTATAGGTATGCTCCACTTTAGTTGGTTTTGCTAGACCCTTCAGCATGCTGAGTGTATTGTCAGGGCTCTCTAGAGTAGCAGAATTAATATCTTTATACACACACACACACACACACACACACACACATACATCACACACACATACACACGATTTATTAGAATCACTTACAGGCTGTGATCCAGCTAATCCAACAATGGCTGGTTAAGAATGGAAAGTCCAAGAATCCAGAAGTTGCTCAGTCTATGAGGCTGGGTATCTTTAGGAGATGCTGGAATCCCCAAGAAGCAGACTAATGACAGTGAAGGAATGGACTTGCTAGAAAGGCAAGAGCAAGCAGGCAAAGAGCAAGAGCTTTCTTCTTCCTTGGCCTTATATAGGCTTCCAGCACGTGTGGCCCAGATTAAAGGTATGTCTTCCCACCTCAAGATCCAAATTAAAGACAAGTGTCTTCCTGCCTCAAGGCCCTGACTTGAAGTGGATTCGCCCACTTCGAGCCACACAAAATCTCTCACAGGTGTACCCTCCATTTCTGGATTGTAGTTCCTTCTAGATGTAGTTGACAACCAAGAATAGCCATCATAGTAAGTACCTTACCACTGAACCCAACCTCTCACCCTTCCTGACCATTTGTCTTTCGATGCCCCCCCCCCATCATTGCTGGTGATACTTACTCAGTTTCTCCAGCATAAGTTAACTTTTTCTTCCCTTCTTTATTACTTCTTTTGGTTTATTTTTGTTTATGTGATATGGGGACAGAACCCAACGCCTCGTGTGTGTTGGGCAAGTCCTGTTCCACTGAGCTACATCCCCAGCCATTTACTGCAAACTGTGGAACCATGCCCAGCAGCACCATGCCCAGCAGCACCATGCCCAGCAGCACCATCCCCAGCAGCACCATCCTCAGCAGCACCATGCCCAGCAGCACCATCCCCAGCAGCACCATGCCCAGCAGCACCCATGCCCAGCAGCACCATTCCCAGCAGCACTGTGTGTCTTAACCCTTGCTGTCCAGCAGGAGGCACAGGTTTAGGAGTCAGATCCTCGCAGGAGAAAATGGGTTGTTGGGGAGCAGAGGTAGGCCTTGAAAGTGATAACTCCTGCTATGGTTCTCAGCTGTTGAGTCTTTTGATTTCCCGATCCACCACTGCTGCTGAAGGAGCCACTTCAGCACCATGCCTTCCTTGCTGCAATATTCTCTGAAGCCATGACCCAACATTTGTACTACCACTCTGAAGTTGCTCTGTCAAGTGTTTTATCAATGATGAGAAAAGTAACTTTTAATTATTTATATTATTATTGGTATGTAAATGTGCATGACGTGTATGCGTGTGAGAGCACATATCACAGTGTAGAAGTCAGCACAACTGTGTAGAGTCAGTTTCCTTCCTTCACCTTTCTGCTGTGGTGGTTAGCTTTAACTTTCAACCCAGCACAACCTAGACTCACTTGGTAAGACAGCCTCACTGTAAGATTGTCTGCTGCATTGGGTTGGCCTGTGGGCTTGTCTATGAGGAAATTAATTACACTAATTGATGTCAGGGGGCTGAAGAGGTGACTGTTTAAAAAAGCATACTGCTTTTAGGGAGGATTAGATTTGGTCCCCAGCACCCACATTGGGCAGCTCACAGCTGTAATTCCAGCTCCAGGGGATCCAACACCCTCTTCTTGCCTCTGTGGGTACTTCACTCACATGCACATACACACACAGAAACTTTTGCATATGTGTACTTTTGCATTTATTTATTTATTTGCTTTACATCTTGATCACAGCCACCCCTCTCCTCCCAGTCTCCCTCTCACACTCTTCTCACCTGATACCTCCCTCTTTTCTTCAGAGAAGTAGAGGCTCCCCATGGATACCACCTCGCCATGGCACATAAAGTCCCAGCAGGACTAGGTGCCTCCTCTCCCACTGAGGCCAGACAAGGCAGCTCAGCTAGGAGGGAAGGATCCAAAGCCAGGCACCAGTGAAGAGACAGACCCTGCATCAGTTGTTAGGGGACCCACATGAAGACCAAGCTGCACATTGCTACATAGTGCAGGGAGCCTAGGTCAGGCCTATGCATGCTTTTGGTAGTTCAGTCTCTCTGAGCCCCCCCCCCCCCATGGGCCCAGGTTAGCTGATTCTTGTGGAGTCTTTGTCCCTCCCACTCCCTTAATCTGGTCTTCCTCCCATCATTCCACAAAACTCCCTGAGCTCTGCCTAATGTTTGGCTGTGGCTCTCAGCATCTGTTTTCCGCAGTTGCTGGGTAAAGCCTCTCAGAGGACAGTTAATGCTAGGCTCCTGTCTGCAAGCATAGCAGAGTACCATTAGTGATGTCCGGGGTTGGCTATCTTCCATGGGGTGGGTCTCAAGTTGGGCCAGTCATTAGATTGCCATTCCCTCAACCTCTGCTCCATCTTTAGCTCTGTACATCTTGTACACAAGATAAATTTTGGGTCAAAGGTTTTGTGGGTAGGTTGGTGTCTCCATCCCTCCCTGAAGTCCTGCCTGGCTACGGGGGGGGGGGAGGAGAGGGGGAACCTTCAGGCTCCGTATCCCCTGCTGCTAGGTGTAGCTAGGATCGCCCCCATAGACTCCTGGGGGCCTTCTCCATTCCAGGTCTCCAGCTTGTCCCACAGATGTACCCCCATCGATTTCCATTCTCTCTACCAGCTCCCCCACCCTCATCCCTTTCCCTGTTCTGTCTAGCTTTCTCCCTCTGTCCACCTCCAATGTCTATATCCCCTTCTGAGTGAGATTCTAGCATCTTCTTTGGGCCCTCCTTGTTACTTAGCTTCTTTGAATCTGTGGATTGTAGCATGGCTGTCCTGTATTTTATAGCTAATACCCACCTATAAGTGAGTATATACCATGCATGTCTTTCTGGGTCTGGATTACTTCAATCAGGATGATGTTATCTAGCTCCATCCATTTGCCTGAAAATTTCATGATGTCCCAAGTAGCTGAGTAGCATTCCATTGTGTGAATGCACCACAGTTTCTTTACCCATTCTTCCACTGAGGGGCATCTAGGTTGTTTCTCGTTTCTGTCTATTATGAATAAAGCTGCTATGAACATAGTTGAGCAAATATCGTCATGGTATGGTGGAGGATCTTTTGGGCATATACCCAGGAGTGGTATAGCTGGGTCTTAAGGTAGAGCAATACTCACATTTCTGAGAAACTGCCAAATTAATTTTCAGAGTGGTTGCACATGTTTGCACTCCCACCAGCAATGGAGGAGTGTTCCCCTTGCTCTACATCCTCCCCAGCATGTGCTGTCACTTGAGTTTTTGATCTTAGCCATTCTGACAGCTGTAAGATGGAATCTCAGAGTCATTTTAATTTGCATTTCCCTGATAAGTAAGGCTGTTCACTGTTTCTTTAAGTGCGTCTTGGCCATTAGAGATTCCTCTTTGAAAATGATCTGTTAGCTCTGTACCCAATTTTTTAATTGGGTTATTTGGTTTGTTGGTGTTTAATTTCTTTAGTTATTTGTGTATTTTTGTATATCTAGTAAGTAACCTAAGTAAAATTCTGTATTCTAGCTAGATTTGGGAGCTAGGCATGGTAGCACACACCTGTAATCTCAGTACTTGGGAGGCTGAGGCAGGTGTATCTCTGAGCCCAGGACAGCCAAGGCTACACAGAGAAACCCTGTCTTGAAAAACCAGACTTGGATAGATTATTACAGTGCTGTATCTGGGAATGAATAGATAATTGTTCCTCTTGGCTCAGGAAGTCATAAAACACATATTCATGCTGGGCAAGTACTCAACCACTGAGCTGTATTCCCTGCCCCTTGTTTTCCATTTCATTTTTTTCTGGTTAGGAGTGTAGTGTCCCTTGGGTAAGAATCAGCAGACACTCCAATAATGGTTAGCCCAGGTTCTTGCTGTACCTCCATATCCCAGCCCCTTCAGCACAAGCTCTGCATTGCCCATAAGGCTAGGAGATACAGAGAGATGGCTGAGGTGTTTTATTTTTGAAAGATTTACTTGTTTATGTGTGTATACATGTGTCTGTGGATATTTGCCCACACCTGTGTACATGTGGGGACCAGAAGAGGATATCAGGTGTCCTCCCACACTTTGCCTATTGTGTAAGGTATGGTCTTTCCCTGAACTTTGGGCTTGCAGGTTGTTTGTTTGTTTTGTTTTTTCTTTTTTTTTTTTTTTAATTAATTTATTCTTGTTACATCTCAATGTTTATCCCATCCCTTGTATCCTCCCATTCCTCCCCCCCCCCCCATTTTCCCATTATTGCCCTCCCCTATGACTGTTCCTGAGGGGGATTATGTCCCCCTATATATTCTCATAGGGTATCAAGTCTCTTCTTGGCTACTTGCTGTCCTTCCTCTGAGTGCCACCAGGTCTCCCCCTCCAGGGGACATGGTCAAATGTGAGGCACCAGAGTACGTGAGAAAGTCATATCCCACTCTCCACTCAACTGTGGAGAATATTCTGACCATTGGCTAGATCTGGGAAGGGGTTTAAAGTTTACCTCCTGTATTGTCCTTGGCTGGTGCCTTAGTTTGAGCGGGACCCCTGGGCCCAAACCTGCCTATCATATTGTTCTACTTGTAGATTTCTAGGACCTCTGTATCCTTTTATTTTGCTATTCTCCCATGCGTCTCTCATTTAGAGTCCCAATAGGATGCCTTCCCCTCTGTCCCAGTTGTGATGAGGTTTCTTGTAGCTGGCCTTAAACTTGCTAAATAGCTGAGAATGTCCTTGAATTTCTGGTCCTCCTGCCTTCATCTTCCTAATGTTGGGATGACAGGCATGCACCATTGTGCCCAGCCAGAGATGACTTAAGTTTTGCTGACTCTTTTGAGAATATCATTGCTCTCAGATACACTTTTCATGTGGGGGAGTAGCTGAGCTCAGTCAAAGCGTAAGGGATGCTGTGTTATAGCTGTCTCCTCCAGATTAACGCATTCCCTCCTAGAAGAATAAGGGAGGCTCGTGAACTCAGGAAGTAAATTAGACTTAAAAGCTTCACAAGGCTCCTCCCCTGAGGTTATAGAAGGAACAGCAGTCGTAAATACAGGGACCTAGGGTTCCATCTCTAGCAGCACCACCAAGAAGCTTGAGGGAGAGACTACCAGGCAGAGAAATAGGGGGCATGGGTCTGAGAAAGACTGACAGGAACTAAACAAAATGGACACCGGGACTGGAGCTAGGGCTCAGTCATTAAAGCACTTGCTGCACCGGTGTTAGGACCTGAGTCCAAATCCCTAGGGCCCACATAAATGCAATTAAATGTTGTGCAGCACCCTATAATTTCAGCCTTGGAAGGTGGAGTCAGAATCCACAGAGCAAGCTATGAGCTCTGGTTTGATTGAGAGAACTGTCTCAATGAATAAAGGGAAAGAGCTATTGTGGACAGTTCCCAACTTCAACTTGGGCCTCCCCAAGCATGTGCACATTGCACCTGCACATACATGCAAACATACGTACATATACATACATAGGTGAAGGGGAGAGTGCACACCTATCCAGGAAGTCAGCTGAGTGAGTGGGGAGGATGATGAGAGGATGCTGAACAGGTGCCTTCACCTGCTTTGAAGAATCAAAGAGAAAGCTGGAGAAGTTACATCTGATTCTGACGATGAGCTAAGAGTAAGCTTTACATTTCACTTTTAAGATTAATCCCAGCACTCAGGAGGGAGAGGCAAGTGGATCTCTGAGCTCCAGGACAGCCAGTGAGCTCCAGGACAGCCAGGAGTGCACAAAGAAACCCTATCTGGGGCAGGTGTGTGGGTGTTTGAGTCCGTAAGAGGCTGTCCACTGAAGCTGAGGTTGTAAGTGTTGGTAAGCCCCCTGATGTGGGTGCTTGGAACTGAACTCTGGGCTCCTGCAGGAGCAGTGAGCCCTCCTGTTCACTAAGCCATCTCTCTAACCCCAGGTCCTACATTTCTGGAAATCATCTAGCTGTCCCAGCAAACAGAACATATGCTCGCAGAAAGCTGTGGATATCTGTGTTGACAGTTTCTGACTGACAAAATGCCTGAAATGAACACTTTAGACAGAGGAAAGCTTGTTTTGGCTTTGGGGTGTCAGTCCATGGTCACTTGGCTCTATTGTTTCTGGCCTGTGGTGGGGCAGAAGATCATGGTGGAAAGCATGCAGTGTAGCACAGCTGCCCAGCTCATGGCAGCCAGGATGGGGGGAGATTGAGAATGAAGCTGGGCACAGTGGTGCACACCTGTGATCCCAGCACTCTGGAGGCAGAGGCAGCCTGGTCTACAAAATGAATCCAGGACAGCCAAGGCTACACAGAGAAACCATGTCTTGAAAAATGAAAACAACAAAAACTGAGAACAAGGTAGCGCACACAGTGTATCCACTCCTTCTCCAGCTAGGTCCTGCCTCTCACCAGCCCTTCACCTTCCAGTCGTCTACCCAGCTGTGACTCTCTCAGTGCATGAACCACTGATCAAGTCAAACCCACCACGGTCAATTTTGTTCTCCAAAGTCCCACCTCTCAACATTACAGCATAGAGACCAAACAACCTTTGAGAGGACTGTGGAGATGGCTCAGTTGGGAAAGTGCTGTTGGATTCCCACTGTCTGTTTAAAAAAAAAAAAAAAAGTCAAAAACAAAAACTCAGAGCTGGGTGTGATGACCTGTGGCTATGATCTCAGCATCCATAAGGTAGAGACAAGAGAATTGCTGACCATGGGTTCATAGTGAGACCCTATGTACAAAGGGTAAGAAAAACAAAAGCAACCCAGAACAACAGCCCAGGTATTGTGCACCTGTAGTAAGGAGTGGGAAGACAGGAAGGTCCCTGTAGCTCCATGTCCAAGCAGGCTAGCTAAACAGTGAAAAGCCTCTACCACCACCACCACCACCACCACAGACACACAAAACCAAGTGCCTGAGCATGATAGTTCATGCTTATTTTGTTTTGTTTTTTTGAGACAGGGTTTCTCTGTTTTAACCCTGGCTTCCCTGGAACTCACTCTGTAGATCAGGCTGGCCTCAAACTCACAGAGATCTGCCTGCCTTAGCCTCCCAAGTACTGGGACTAAAGGTGTGCGCCACCACTGCCTGGTGATAGCTCATGCTTTTAACACAAACAATTGGGAGGTACAAGCAAACAGATTCTGATTTCACTGCCAGCCTGGTCTACATAGGGATTTCCAGGCCAGCCGGGGGTACACAATGAGACTCAACTCAAAAACCTAAAAACAAAGTTGAGAGTGATTGATAAAATATCCGATGTTGACTTGTAGCCTCCATATATGTGTGCATACGTACATGGTACTGGGACATGTAGGCAATATAAGCAGTTTTGCCGCTGAGTAAAGAGTGATTGGGGGAAATGCCCAGTGTTGGCCTTTAGCTTCTACGTTCATGTGCACACATAGACAGTGCTGGAAATATAGGAATAGAGTTTGCAGCTGGATATAACCAGAAAGAGGAAGGTCTAAGAAAAGCCAGCCAGTTCCCAGCTTCTCCCCAGCCACCACAATCAAGAGAGCTGCCCCTGCTTCTCACCTGGGTAGCACAGGAGAGCTGACTTTGATGCCTAGTCTGACATGGGGTGGCTTGTGCAAGGGAGAGATGCTACTACCCTCTTACTTGCTTATGCCTAGCTGCCTGTGAGCTAGGCCTGAGGACCCTTCACTAGCACAGCACTTGGGAGATGGAGCCCTGCACCTCGCCTGGGTAGCACAGTGGAGCTGGCCTAGGTGGTGCAGGTGTGGGTAAGATGGCACTGAGGACATGACAGCAGGAGAACTGACCCTGCCTCTTGCCAGCTGCAGCATTGGGTGAGCTAGACAGAGTGGTGCTGGAGAGCTCACCCTAGTGGTACAGGCACAGGAGAGCTGGCAGGCTCAGATCCAGGGTTTTGAGTTGGCCCACCCCCACATCTACCCCATCTATGATTTGCTGGAGTGCATGAAAGGGCAATGCTGCATATCCCAAACTCCAGGATCTCCATAGCACAGGGCAACAACAGGATATCCCTACGAAAAAAATAGAGGAGGCCCTAGGGAAATCCAGTGTAGATAGCGTAGTAGAAGCCAGGGGCCTCAAAGCAGACCACTGACTCATTGCAATGAACATTTGCAAGTAAAGATGTCTGGACAAAAGAGTATACTGTGTGACACAGGGTGACACACTACAGCTTCCATGACAACATTTTTGTTGTTTTTGTTTTTTGAGACAGGGCTTCTCTATGCCATCTTGGCTGTCCTGGACTCACTTTGTAGACCAGGCTGGCCTCGAATTCACAGTGATCCGCCTGCCTCTGCCTCCCCAGTGCTGGGATTAAAGGCGTGTGCCTTGCCTGGCTAACATTTTTGTTTTTTAATTTCTACTTTCTTTGGGGGAAGAGGTTGCAAGGGCAGAGGGTGGATATGAAGGGACAGGGAGATGGGTGGGATTAGGGTGCATGATGTGAAACTCACAAAGAATCTATTAAAAAAAAAACTATAAACAAAACAAAACAAAAAAACTCAAGCCAGTCTTCTGCTGGCTCCCATGGAGGCCTTCCCCTGGTCCCCTGCACCCTCCTAGGAGCGCACACAAGGCACCTTTGCTCTTTCGCCTGTTAAACTCAGCAGCTGTTAGTAATTACACTTTCATGCATATTCACAAATCCGATTGTTATACACTGAATTGTGGTTATGTGCAGCTTCTAAGAAAAGCTCTTCCTGTTCCTGAAAGGAAGCCGTAGACTGTCCCAGTGGTGGGCACGGGGAGGAGGAATGCTAGACCTGTCAGTCCAGGTGCTAGTGGCAGGCAGCCTTTTGTTGGTATTGCTTGACTTGGTCCACACTCCATTCAGAGATGCTTTTGTTTCTGCTTTTTAAAATTTGAAATTTATTTTTGTGTATGTGTGTCACGGTGCACATGTGAAGTCAGAGGACAACTTAAAGAAGTCCTCTCCTACCATGTATGTCCTTGGGATAAACTGGAATCATCAGGTTTGGCACTAAGCACCTTAACCCTGCATTTGCTCTTTTAACCTGGGTAATAAACTTTGAAAACTTGGCCTGATTTACTCACACCTGGCTAAGTTTTCCAGGGACACTGGGACTGAGACAGTTGCCAGAGATGTAGGATGTGGGAGGAGGCATGTCCCCATCTGACACTCAGCACAGCATCCCCCTAAAAGGGAGGCTAGGGAGAAGTTATTAGATGGAGAAACTCTGCTGCCAGCCCTGAAGAGGTGAACCAAGCATTGAGCCAAGGGGTGCAGGGCTTCCAGAAGCCAGAAAAGGCAAACACAGATACTGCCTAGAGCCTTCAGAGGGGATTGCGCCTGCCAGCACCTTTATTTTAGCCTGTGTTGTATGGCATTATTCCTGGGGTCAGACATTAACAAATATCTACTTTCCCTAATTAGGGAATCAACAACAATCAGGGTAAAGGATGCCATCATAGTCCAGCTTGTTGAACAGGTGAGTTTTATTGGGGTTTCTTAGAGGAGCGAGAATGACTCGAACAGCTGCATCACCAAAACGCCCACCTCCACATGGATGACAACCCAAAAAAGGCTGAAAACTGGGAGTACACTACACAACCTGTGAGCAGTTCAACAGATTGGCGATTTTGTCCCTCCCCTAGACAGCTAATTAGGTCTCTGCTTCTTTCAAGCAGCTTAGTTTGGTCCAAGAGTGTCTCTCAGCAGTCCTTATAACTTATGCTTGGAAAGAGAAGGGTCTAGTAAATTTGGTCAGATTCAAGGACTTCCTGAAACCCATTAGTTGTTAAGGAGCTTACCTTCAGGATAGAATGTTTTGCTTCCTTTTCGCATGTCCAGTGTCATAAATTTCCCTCTAAAATGGAAAGGTTTTGCTTTGTTTATCTTTAGGTCAGTCATTTTGATATTCATTCATTCACTCATTCATTCATTCACTTTATATCCTGATCTCAGCCCACTCCTTCCTCTCCTCCTGGTCTTACCCTTCCCATCCTCTTCCTCTTTCCCCTTCCCCTTCTCCTCATAAAGGATCGCTCCCATCCATCTACCCACACACACCAGGTCACACCAGGCTAAGGGCATTCTCTTCCACTGAGGCCAAACAAGGCAGCCTAGCTAGGAGAAAGTGATCCAAAAGCAGACAACGGAGTCCATGTCAGAGGTAGCCCCTGCTCCATTTGCTAGGGGACCCACATGTATAGGGGACATAGGTCCAGTACATGCATGCTCTTTGGTGGGTCAGTAAGCACCCATGGGCCTAGGTTAGTTGACTCTGTTGGTCTTCTTGTGGAGTTCTTGTCCCCAGGTCCCTCTATCTTTAGAACACCCCCGCCCCCGCCCCCGGTTCTTCCATATTCCCTGCCTGCGGTTTGGCTGTGGGTCTCAGCATCTGTTTCCATCAGCTGCTGGGTGTAGCCACTCGGAGGACAGTTATGCTAGGCTCTTCTCTGCAAACACAGCAGAGTATCATTAATAGTGTCAGGGTTTGACTCTCTCTCCCATGGGATGGGTCTCAAGTTGAGCCAGTCATTGGTTTGCCATTCCCTCAATTTCTGCTCCATCTTTATCCCTGCATATCTTGTAGGCAGGGTGATTTTGGGGTTGAAGGTTTTGTGGGTGTCCCCCTCTCTCCACTGGAAGTCCTACCTGGCTAGGAGGTGGCCACTTCAGTCTCCATGTTCCCCAATGCTAGGAATCTCAGCTAGAGTCACCCTCATATCCTCTCAGGAGCCTTTTTGTTTGTTTGTTTGTTTGCTTTTTCGAGACAGGGTTTCTCTGTGTAGCCTTGGCTGTCCTTGACTCGCTTTGTAGACCAGGCTGGCCTCGAACTCACAGCGATCCACCTGCCTCTGCCTCCCGAGTGCTGGGATTAAAGGCGTGCGCCACCACGCCCGGCTCAGGAGCCTACTCTTTTGCAGGTCTCTAGCTAGTCCCAGATCTGCCCGCCTCCCATCAGTTCCCCTTCTCTTTCCCAGCCCTCTCACCCCCCAGGGCTTTTCTCCCCACACCTGATCCCCACTCTCCCTCCCAGTTCCCTTTCTCCATCCACTCCTGATGTCTGTTTTCCCCTTCGGAGTGAGATTCAAGCCTCATACCTTAGGCCCTGCTTGATACTTAGCTTCTTTGCGTCTGTGGATTGTAGTAAAATGCAAAGTTTTAATCTGAGACGGAACTGCTACAGTCTGATAATGCATAAATTTGAGATTTCTGATGTTTTCTTGTTATTGTAGTAAGATAATAAAGACCCATTGAAATCTTTCAAGATTGAATTTATTATAACACATGTGAAAATTCATGAAATAAAACTGTCAGTGTTCATAAGCCAATAAACAGTGACTATCTAAAAGAATTTTGTCAAGCCAGGAATGGTGGTACAAGCCTATAATTCTGGCTCTTGGGAGGCAGAGGTGGGAGGATCAGGAATTTAAGATCATTCTGGGGCTGGAGAGATGGCTCAGCAGTTAAGAGCACTGCCTGCTCTTCCAGAGGTCCTGAGTTCAATTCCGAGAAACCACAGGGTGGCTCACAACCATCTATACTGAGATCTGGTGCCCTCTTCTGGACTGCAGGTGTACATGCAGGCAGAGCATTGAATTCATGATAATAAATAAATATTTAAAAAAAAAAAAAAAAAAAAAGATCATTCTGGGCTACATAGTCAGTTTGAAACCAGCCTGGACTACATGAGATTCTCACCATGAATTCACACACACACACACACACACACACACACACACACACACACACACACACACACACACACACACACACACACACCACACACCACTAAATTAAAATTAAAAAGAAACTGCCTTTTGGCTGAGAAGAAACTTCTGAAATAGAGGACTTGGTAAATTATTTGTTGTGAAAACACGACCTGAGCTCCTAAGCAAAAAGCGAGATGCTGCAGTACCTGCGGAGCCTGAGACAGAGCGACCTGGAGCTCATTGGCCCACTAGTCTAGCCTTTGGTAAACTTCAGGTTCACTGAGTGGCCCTACATAGAAAAAGAAGATGATTATTGAAGGGACTCTGGCCAACTTGATTGTGGGGAACATGACTCCGCCTTGCCTTTTGCCCCCATTCCCTCTGCCTTGCTAAAAACTATTGGATTACATTCCTAAAGCTAGTCACCAAGGTCTGTTCATTCATGTGGTCACTACCTCCTCCTGAGGCTGACTACCAAGGTCCAGCTATCAAAGTACTGAAGTCCAGCAATCAAAAGCCCCCTTTGGCTCATCTAATTAACCTGTTCAATTAAAATTAAACCCCTCATCCTAACATGAGGTTTCCCCTTTTCCCTTTATAAACCACCATTTGCCTATAGGCTACATCTGTCTCCTCTATCCAGAGGCGGTCTTTTCTCTCTCAGGAACATATATCCCTATCCCCTTCCCTTGTCCCTTTTCCTTCTCCCCCATCCTTTATCTTCTCTATCTCTTACTCCCTGCCCCTGTTCCTCTGGGGCAAATAAGTCCCAATCTCCTTTGTGCAGTGAACTTGGGGGTACTGAGTTGATACCGTTCGTTACAAAGATCAATTAAGGTATCTGATACACACCCCACACACAGGTAATTGGAGGGAGCCATTTTGGAGAGATGGCTAAGCAGTTAAGAACAAGTACTGCTTGCTGGGCATGGTGGCGCATACCTGTAATCCCAGCACTCTGGGAGGCAGAGGCAGGCAGATCTCTGTGAGTTCAAAACCAGCCTGGTCTACAAAGTGAGCCCAGGACAGCCAAGGCTACACAGAGAAAACCCTGTCTCCAAAAACCAAAACCAAAACCAAAGAGAACAAGTACTGCTCAATCATCAGGGCACCAAGGCCAGAGTTCAAATCACAGCACCCTGGTTTCTCATGCTCTCTTCTGGCCTACAAGGGCACCTACACACATAATGAAAACAAAGGGAAGTCATAATTTGTTGTTTAGAGACATTTTTCTGTATCCCAGCCTTTATCAATGTCTCTGAAATAAGGATGACATTGAACATTGATCCTGCTTCTTTCTCAGGGATGAGATGACAGGCATGGATTACCATGCCCAACATGAAGGATTTTTTTCCCCAGGTAATGAAAGCAGAGCTATAATGGCTAATCGTTATTGTCAACGACACACCTGGGAGGCATCCTCACCTGAAGAACTGCCACCAGCAGATTGGTCTGTGAGCATGTTTGTGGGCATTTTCTTTTTTTTTTAGTAGCATAATAAGATGTTTATGTGTGGCATTTTCTTGATCCATAATTGATGTGAGAGATCCCAGCCCACTGTGGTCAGTACCATCCCTGGGAAGGTGGGCTTGTGCTGTACAGGAGAGTAGCTGGCTTGGCACAGTGGTGCATCCTTGTAATTCCGGAACTCAGGAAGGCAGAGGGAGGCAGATCTCTGTGAGTTCGAGGCCATCCTGGCCTCAAAGCACGTCTAGAACAGCCATGGCTACACAGAGAAACCCTCTCTTGAAGGAAAAAACAAAACAACCACCACAAAAGAGTAGCCAGTATGAGCCTAAGAACAAGCCGTAAGCTTAAAAATCAGCAAGTGGTGTCTTGAAGTTCACTCCTGTGAACTGCCTTGGGAAGAAGAGGTCACCCAGGCCCAGAGAGAAGAGTGACTTACTAGGTAGCCAAAAAGATGACTAAGGTTTTGTCCTCCCTAGTCTTTATGGTATTCTTGACGCAAGCTAGTGTTACCTAGGAAGGAGGGAGCCTCAACAAAAGCACCTTGTCTTTACTGATGATTGATGTGGGAAGGCACTGCTACCGTGGGCAGCCCCATCTGTAGGCAAGTAGGCATGACCTGTGTGATGCGTAGGGAGTCTTGTGGAAAAGTGGGAAGGAGAAAAGGACCTGGAGGAGACAGGAGCTCCACAAGAAGACCAACACAGCCAACCAGCCAGGGATCAGAGGGGCTTGCTGAGACTGAAGCACCAACCAGCGACCATGCATGGACTGGACCTAGGTCCTCTACACAGATGTAGCCGCTGCATAGCCCAGGCTTCATGCGGGTCCCCTAGTAATGGTAGTGTGGGCTGTCTCTGACATGGACTTTGTTCCCA